>NC_092380.1:40309919-40605687 GCF_030028105.1 Mobula birostris | reverse complement strand
TCTCACTGTCTTCTTCTCTCACACCTCTCACTGTCTTCCCCTCTCACACCTCTCACTGTCGTCCTCTGTCACACCTCTCACTGTATTCCTCTCTCACACCTCTCACTGTCTTCCTCTCTCACGCCTCTCACTGTCTTCCTTTCCCACACCTCTCACTGTCTTCCTCTCTCCGAACTCTCACTGTCATCCTCTCTCTCACCTCTCACTGTCTACCTCTCTCACACCTCTCACTGTCTTCCTCTCTCACACCTCTCACTGTCTTCCTCTCAAACACCTCTCACAGTCTTCCTCTCTCACACCTCTCACTGTCTTCCTCTCTCACACCTCTCACTGTCCTCCTTTCTCACACCTCTCACTGTCTTCCTCTCTCAAAACACTCACTGTCTTCCTCTCTCCCACCTCTCACTGTCTTTCTCTCTCACACATCTCACTGACTTCCTCTCTCCCACCTCTCACTGTCTTTCTCTCTCCCACCTCTAACTGTCATCCTCTCTCTCAGCTCTCACTGTCCTACTGTCTAACACCTCTCACTGTCTTCCTCTTTCACACCTCTCACTGTCTTCCTCTCTCGCACCTCTCACTGTCTTCCTCTCTCACACCCTTCACTGTCTTCCCCTCTCACACCTCTCACTGTCTTCCTCTCTCTTACACCTCTCACTGTCTTCCTCTCTCAGACCTTCACTGTCTTTCTCTCTCCCACCTCGCTCTTCATCTCTCCCACCTCTCACTGTCTTCCTCTCTCAGACCTCTCACTGTCTTCCTTTCTCACACCTGTCACTGTCTTCCTCTCTCACACATCTCACTGTCTTCCACTCTGACTCCTCTCACTGTCTTCCTCTCTCACTCCTCTCACTGTCTTCCTCTCTCACACCTCTCACTGTCTTCCCCTCTCCCACTTCTCACTGTCTTCCTCTCTCACACCTCTCACTGTCTTCCCCTGTCCCACTTCTCACTGTCTTCCTCTCTCACACCTCTCACTGTCTCTCTCACACCTCTCACTGTCTTCCTCTCTCACACCTCTCACTGACTTCCTCTCTCACACCTCTCACTGTCTTCCTCTCTCACACCTCTCACTGTCTTCCTCTCTCACACCTCTCACTGTCTTCCACTCTCACACCTCTCACTGTCTTCTTCTCTCACACCTCTCACTGTCTTCCTCTCTCACACCTCTCACTGTCATCCTCTCTCTCACCTCTCACTGTCTTCCTCTCTCGCACCTCTCACTGTCTTCCTCTCTCACACCTCTCACTGTATTCCTCTCTGACACCTCTCACTGTCTTCCGCTCTCACACCTCTGACTGTCTTCCTCTCTCCCACCTCTCACTGTCTACCTCTCTCACACCTCTCACTGTCTTCCCCTCTCACACCTCTCACTGTCTTCCTCTCTCCCACCTCTCACTGTCTTCCTCTCTCCTACCTGTACTGTCTTCCTCTCACACACCTCTCACTGTCTTCCTCTCTCACACCTCTCACTGCATTCCTCTCTCACACCTCTCACTGTATTCCTCTCTCACACCTTCACTGTCTTTCTCTCTCCCACCTCGCTCTTCATCTCTCCCACCTCTCACTGTCTTCCTCTCTCAGACCTCTCACTGTCTTCCTTTCTCACACCTGTCACTGTCTTCCTCTCTCACACCTCTCACTGTCCTCCTCTCTGACTCCTCTCACTGTCTTCCTCTCTCACTCCTCTCACTGTCTTCTTCTCTCTCACCTCTCACTGTCTTCCTCTCTCACACCTCTCACTGTCTTCCCCTCTCACACCTCTCACTGTCGTCCTCTGTCACACCTCTCACTGTATTCCTCTCTCACAACTCTCACTGACTTCTTCTCTCCCACCTCTCACTGTCTTCCTCTCTCACCCCTCTCACTGTCTTCCACTCTCACACCTCTCACTGTCTTCCTCTTCTCCCACCTCTCACTGTCTTCCTCTCTCCCACCTCTGACTGTCTTCTGCTCTCACACCTCTCACTGTCTTCCTCTCTCACTCCTCTCACTGTCTTCTTCTCTCTCACCTCTCACTGTCTTCCTCTCTCACACCTCTCACTGTCTTCCTCTCTCACGCCTCTCACTGTCTTCCTCTCCCACACCTCTCACTGTCTTCCTCTCTCCGAACTCTCACTGTCATCCTCTCTCTCACCTCTCACTGTCTACCTCTCTCACACCTCTCACTGTCTTCCTCTCTCACACCTCTCACTGTCTTCCTCTCTCACACCTCTCACAGTCTTCCTCTCTCACACCTCTCACTGTCTTCCTATCTCACACCTCTCACTGTCCTCCTTTCTCACACCTCTCACTGTCTTCGTCTCTCAAAACACTCACTGTCTTCCTCTCTCCCACCTCTCACTGTCTTTCTCTCTCACACATCTCACTGACTTCCTCTCTCCCACCTCTCACTGTCTTTCTCTCTCCCACCTCTAACTGTCATCCTCTCTCTCAGCTCTCACTGTCCTACTGTCTAACACCTCTCACTGTCTTCCTCTTTCACACCTCTCACTGTCTTCCTCTCTCACACCTCTCACTGTCTTCCTCTCTCACACCCTTCACTGTCTTCCTCTCTCACACCTCTCACTGTCTTCCTCTCTCTTACACCTCTCACTGTCTTCCTCTCTCAGACCTTCACTGTCTTTCTCTCTCCCACCTCGCTCTTCATCTCTCCCACCTCTCACTGTCTTCCTCTCTCAGACCTCTCACTGTCTTCCTTTCTCACACCTGTCACTGTCTTCCTCTCTCACACCTCTCACTGTCTTCCACTCTGACTCCTCTCACTGTCTTCCTCTCTCACTCCTCTCACTGTCTTCCTCTCTCACAACTCTCACTGTCTTCCCCTCTCCCACTTCTCACTGTCTTCCTCTCTCACACCTCTCACTGACTTCCTCTCTCACACCTCTCACTGTCTTCCTCTCTCACACCTCTCACTGTCTTCCTCTCTCACACCTCTCACTGTCTTCCCCTCTCACACCTCTCACTGTCTTCCTCTCTCACACCTCTCACTGTCCTCCCCTCTCACACCTCTCACTATCGTCCTCTCTCACACCTCTCACTGTCTTCCTCTCTCACTCCTCTCACTGTCTTATTCTCTCTCACCTCTCACTGTCTTCCTCTCTCACACCTCTCACTGTCTTCCCCTCTCCCACTTCTCACTGTCTTCCTCTCTCACACCTCTCACTGTCTCTCTCACACCTCTCACTGTCTTCCTCTCTCACACCTCTCACTGACTTCCTCTCTCACACCTCTCACTGTCTTCCTCTCGCACACCTCTCACTGTCTTCCTCTCTCAGACCTCTCACTGTCTTCCTTTCTCACACCTGTCACTGTCTTCCTCTCTCACACCTCTCACTGTCTTCCACTCTGACTCCTCTCACTGTCTTCCTCTCTCACTCCTCTCACTGTCTTCCTCTCTCACACCTCTCACTGTCTTCCCCTCTCCCACTTCTCACTGTCTTCCTCTCTCACACCTCTCACTGTCTTCCCCTGTCCCACTTCTCACTGTCTTCCTCTCTCACACCTCTAACTGTCTCTCTCACACCTCTCACTGTCTTCCTCTCTCACACCTCTCACTGACTTCCTCTCTCACACCTCTCACTGTCTTCCCCTCTCACACCTCTCACTGTCTTCCTCTCTCACACCTCTCACTGTCTTCCCCTCTCACACCTCTCACTGTCTTCCTCTCTCACACCTCTCACTGTTCTCCCCTCTCACACCTCTCACTATCGTCCTCTCTCACACCTCTCACTGTCTTCCTCTCTCACTCCTCTCACTGTCTTATTCTCTCTCACCTCTCACTGTCTTCCTCTCTCACACCTCTCACTGTCTTCCCCTCTCCCACTTCTCACTGTCTTCCTCTCTCACACCTCTCACTGTCTTCCCCTCTCCCACTTCTCACTGTCTTCCTCTCTCACACCTCTCACTGTCTTCCCCTGTCCCACTTCTCACTGTCTTCCTCTCTCACACCTCTCACTGTCTCTCTCACACCTCTCACTGTCTTCCTCTCTCACACTTCTCACTGACTTCCTCTCTCACACCTCTCACTGTCTTCCTCTCTCACACCTCTCACTGTCTTCCTCTCTCACACCTCTCACTGTCTTCCCCTCTCACACCTCTCACTGTCTTCCTCTCTCACACCTCTCACTGTCCTCCCCTCTCACACCTCTCACTATTGTCCTCTCTCACACCTCTCACTGTCTTCCTCTCTCACTCCTCTCACTGTCTTATTCTCTCTCACCTCTCACTGTCTTCCTCTCTCACACCTCTCACTGTCTTCCCCCTCTCCCACTTCTCACTGTCTTCCTCTCTCACACCTCTCACTGTCTTCCCCTGTCCCACTTCTCACTGTCTTCCTCTCTCACACCTCTCACTGTCTCTCTCACACCTCTCACTGTCTTCCTCTCTCACACCTCTCACTGACTTCCTCTCTCACACCTCTCACTGTCTTCCTCTCTCACACCTCTCACTGTCTTCCTCTCTCACACCTCTCACTGTCTTCCCCTCTCACACCTCTCACTATCGTCCTCTGTCACACCTCTCACTGTATTCCTCTCTCACAACTCTCACTGACTTCTTCTCTCCCACCTCTCACTGTCTTCCTCTCTCACCCCTCTCACTGTCTTCCACTCTCACACCTCTCACTGTCTTCCTCTCTCCCACCTCTCACTGTCTTCCTCTCTCCCACCTCTGACTGTCTTCTGCTCTCACACCTCTCACTGTCTTCCTCTCTCTCTACTCTCACTGTCTTCTTCTCTCTCACCTCTCACTGTCTTCCTCTCTCACACCTCTCACTGTCTTCCTCTCTCACGCCTCTCACTGTCTTCCTCTCCCGCACCTCTCACTGTCTTCCTCTCTCCCAACTCTCACTGTCATCCTCTCTCTCACCTCTCACTGTCTTCCTCTCGCACACCTCTCACTGTCTTCCCCTCTCACACCTCTCACTGTCGTCCTCTCTCACACCTCTCACTGTCTCCCTCTCTCAAATTCTCACTGTCTTCCTCTCTCAAACTCTCACTGTCTTCCTCTCTCACACCTCTCACTGTCTTTCTGTCTCCCACCTCTCTCTTCATCTCTCCCACCTGTCACTGTCTTCTGCTCTCACAACTCTCACTGTCTTCCTCTCTCCCACCTCTCACTGTCTTCCTCTCTCACACCTCTCATTGTCGTTCTCTCTCACACCTCTCACAGTCTTCCTCTCTCACACCTCTCACTGTTTTCCTCTCTCCCACCTCTTACTGTCTTCCTCTCTCACACCTCTCACTGCCTTCCTCTCTCACACCTCTCACTGTCCTCCTTTCTCACACCTGTTACTGTCTTCTGCTCTCACACCTCTCACAGTCTTCCTCTCTCACACCTATCACTGTGTTCCTCTCTCCCACCTCTCACTGTCTTCCTCTCTCCCACCTCTCACTGTCTTCCTCTCTCCCACCTCTGACTGTCTTCTGCTCTCACACCTCTCACTGTCTTCCTCTCTCACACCTCTCACTGTCTTCCTCTCTCACACCTCTCACTGTCTTCTTCTCTCACACCTCTCACTGTCTTCCTCTCTCACACCTCTCACTGTCTTCCTCTCTCACGCCTCTCACTGTCTTCCTCTCCCACACCTCTCACTGTCTTCCTCTCTCCCACCTCTCACTGTCTTCCTCTCTCCCACCTCTCACTGTCTTCCTCTCTCCCACCTCTGACTGTCTTCTGCTCTCACACCTCTCACTGTCTTCCTCTCTCACAACTCTCACTGTCTTCCTCTCTCACACCTCTCACTGTAGTCTTCTCTCACACCTCTCACTGTCTTCCTCTCTCACACCTCTCACTGTCTTCCTCTCTCACGCCTCTCACTGTCTTCCTCTCCCACACCTCTCATTGTCGTTCTCTCTCACACCTCTCACAGTCTTCCTCTCTCACACCTCTCACTGTCTTCCTCTCTTACACCTCTCACTGTTTTCCTCTCTCCCACCTCTTACTGTCTTCCTCTCTCACACCTCTCACTGCCTTCCTCTCTCACACCTCTCACTGTCCTCCTTTCTCACACCTGTTACTGTCTTCTGCTCTCACACCTCTCACAGTCTTCCTCTCTCACACCTATCACTGTGTTCCTCTCTCCCACCTCTCACTGTCTTCCTCTCTCCCACCTCTCACTGTCTTCCTCTCTCCCACCTCTGACTGTCTTCTGCTCTCACACCTCTCACTGTCTTCCTCTCTCACACCTCTCACTGTCTTCCTCTCTCACACCTCTCACTGTCTTCTTCTCTCACACCTCTCACTGTCTTCCTCTCTCACACCTCTCACTGTCTTCCTCTCTCACGCCTCTCACTGTCTTCCTCTCCCACACCTCTCACTGTCTTCCTCTCTCCCACCTCTCACTGTCTTCCTCTCTCCCACCTCTCACTGTCTTCCTCTCTCCCACCTCTGACTGTCTTCTGCTCTCACACCTCTCACTGTCTTCCTCTCTCACACCTCTCACTGTCTTCCTCTCTCACACCTCTCACTGTAGTCTTCTCTCACACCTCTCACTGTCTTCCTCTCTCACACCTCTCACTGTCTTCCTCTCTCACGCCTCTCACTGTCTTCCTCTCCCACACCTCTCACTGTCTTCCTCTCTGCCAACTCTCACTGTCATCCTCTCTCTCACCTCTCACTGTCTTCCTCTCGCACACCTCTCACTATCTTCCCTTCTCACACCTCTCACTGTCGTCCTCTCTCACACCTCTCACTGTCTCCCTCTCTCAAACTCTCACTGTCTTTCTCTCTCAAACTCTCACTGTCTTCCTCTTTCCCTCCTCGCACTGTCTTCCTCCCTCAAACCTCTCACTGTCTTCCTCTCTCTCACCTCTCACTGTCTTTCTGTCTCCCACCTCTCTCTTCATCTCTCCCACCTGTCACTGTCTTCTGCTCTCACAACTCTCACTGTCTTCCTCTCTCCCACCTCTCACTGTCTTCCTCTCTCACACCTCTCACTGTCTTCCTCTCTCACATCTCTCATTCTCGTCCTCTCTCACACCTCTCACAGTCTTCCTCTCTCACACCTCTCACTGTCTTCCCCTCTTACACCTCTCACTGTCTTCCTCTCTCCCACCTCTTACTGTCTTCCACTCTCACACCTCTCACTGTCTTCCTCTCTCACACCTCTCACTGTCTTCTTCTCTCACACCTCTCACTGTATTCCTCTCTGACACCTCTCACAGTCTTCCTCTCTCACACCTCTCACAGTCTTCCTCTCTCACACCTATCACAGTGTTCCTCTCTCCCACCTCTCACTGTCTTCCTCTCTCCCACCTCTCACTGTCTTCCTCTCTCCCACCTCTGACTGTCTTCTGCTCTCACACCTCTCACTGTCTTCCTCTCTCACACCTCTCACTGTCTTCCTCTCTCACAACTCTCACTGTGTTCCTCTCTCACACCTCTCACTGTCTTCCGCTCTCACACTTCTCACTGTCTTCCTCTCTCCTACCTCTACTGTCTTCTTCTCACACACCTCTCACTGTCTTCCTCTCTCACACCTCTCACTGCATTCCTCTCTCACACCTCTCACTGTATTCCTCTCTCACACCTTCACTGTCTTTCTCTCTCCCACCTCGCTCTTCATCTCTCCCACCTCTCACTGTCTTCCTCTCTCAGACCTCTCACTGTCTTCCTTTCTCACACCTGTCACTGTCTTCCTCTCTCACACCTCTCACTGTCTTTCTCTCTGACTCCTCTCACTGTCTTCCTCTCTCACTCCTCTCACTGTCTTCTTCTCTCTCACCTCTCACTGTCTTCCTCTCTCACACCTCTCACTGTCTTCCCCCTCTCCCACTTCTCACTGTCTTCCTCTCTCACCCCTCTCACTGTCTTCCCCTGTCCCACTTCTCACTGTCTTCCTCTCTCACACCTCTCACTGTCTTCCTCTCTCACACCTCTCACTTTCTTCCCCTCTCACACCTCTCACTGTCGTCCTCTGTCACACCTCTCACTGTATTCCTCTCTCACAACTCTCACTGACTTCTTCTCTCCCACCTCTCACTGTCTTCCTCTCTCACCCCTCTCACTGTCTTCCACTCTCACACCTCTCACTGTCTTCCTCTCTCACACCTCTCACTGTCTTCCTCTCTCACACCTCTCACTTTCTTCCCCTCTCACACCTCTCACTGTCGTCCTCTGTCACACCTCTCACTGTATTCCTCTCTCACAACTCTCACTGACTTCTTCTCTCCCACCTCTCACTGTCTTCCTCTCTCACCCCTCTCACTGTCTTCCACTCTCACACCTCTCACTGTCTTCCTCTCTCCCACCTCTCACTGTCTTCCTCTCTCCCACCTCTGACTGTCTTCTGCTCTCACCCCTCTCACTGTCTTCCTCTCTCACTCCTCTCACTGTCTTCTTCTCTCTCACCTCTCACTGTCTTCCTCTCTCCCACCTCTGACTGTCTTCTGCCCTCACACCTCTCACTGTCTTCCTCTCTCACTCCTCTCACTGTCTTCTTCTCTCTCACCTCTCACTGTCTTCCTCTCTCACACCTCTCACTGTCTTCCTCTCTCACGCCTCTCACTGTCTTCCTCTCCCACACCTCTCACTGTCATCCTCTCTCTCACCTCTCACTGTCTTCCTCTCTCACACCTCTCACTGTCTTCCTCTCTCACACCTCTCACTGTCTTCCTCTCTCACACCTCTCACAGTCTTCCTCTCTCACACCTCTCACTGTCTTCCTCTCTCACACCTCTCACTGTCCTCCTTTCTCACACCTCTCACTGTCTTCCTCTCTCAAAACACTCAGTGTCTTCCTCTCTCCCACCTCTCACTGTCTTTCTCTCTCACACCTCTCACTGACTTCCTCTCTCCCACCTCTCACTGTCTTTCTCTCTCCCACCTCTAACTGTCATCCTCTCTCTCAGCTCTCACTGTCCTACTGTCTAACACCTCTCACTGTCTTCCTCTCTCACACCCTTCACTGTCTTCCTCTCTCACACCTCTCACTGTCTTCCTCTCTCTTACACCTCTCACTGTCTTCCTCTCTCAGACCTCTCACTGTCTTCCTTTCTCACACCTGTCACTGTCTTCCTCTCTCACACCTCTCACTGTCTTCCTCTCTGACTCCTCTCACTGTCTTCCTCTCTCACTCCTCTCACTGTCTTCTTCTCTCTCACCTCTCACTGTCTTCCTCTCTCACACCTCTCACTGTCTTCCCCTCTCCCACTTCTCACTGTGTTCCTCTCTCACACCTCTCACTGTCTTCCCCTGTCCCACTTCTCACTGTCTTCCTCTCTCACACCTCTCACTGTCTTCCCCTCTCACACCTCTCACTATCGTCCTCTCTCACACCTCTCACTGTCTTCCTCTCTCACACCTCTCACTGATTTCCCCTCTCCCACTTCTCACTGTCTTCCTCTCTCACACCTCTCACTGTCTTCCCCTGTCCCACTTCTCACTGTCTTCCTCTCTCACACCTCTCACTGTCTCTCTCACTCCTCTCACTGTCTTCCTCTCTCACACCTCTCACTGACTTCCTCTCTCACACCTCTCACTGTCTTCCTCTCTCACACCTCTCACTGTCTTCCTCTCTCACACCTCTCACTGTCTTCCCCTCTCACACCTCTCACTATCGTCCTCTGTCGCACCTCTCACTGTATTCCTCTCTCACAACTCTCACTGACTTCTTCTCTCCCACCTCTCACTGTCTTCCTCTCTCACCCCTCTCACTGTCTTCCACTCTCACACCTCTCACTGTCTTCCTCTCTCCCACCTCTCACTGTCTTCCTCTCTCCCACCTCTGACTGTCCTCTGCTCTCACACCTCTCACTGTCTTCCTCTCTCTCTCCTTTCACTGTCTTCTTCTCTCTCACCTCTCACTGTCTTCCTCTCTCACACCTCTCACTGTCTTCCTCTCTCACGCCTCTCACTGTCTTCCTCTCCCACACCTCTCACTGTCTTCCTCTCTCCCAACTCTCACTGTCATCCTCTCTCTCACCTCTCACTGTCTTCCTCTCGCACACCTCTCACTGTCTTCCCCTCTCACACCTCTCACTGTCGTCCTCTCTCACACCTCTCACTGTCTCCCTCTCTCAAACTCTCACTGTCTTCCTCTCTCAAACTCTCACTGTCTTCCTCTCTCCCTCCTCGCACTGTCTTCCACCCTCAAACCTCTCACTGTCTTCTTCTCTCACACCTCTCACTGTCTTTCTGTCTCCCACCTCTCTCTTCATCTCTCCCACCTGTCACTGTCTTCTGCTCTCACAACTCTCATTGTCTTCCGCTGTCACACCTCTCATTGTCGTCCTCGCTCACACCTCTCACAGTCTTCCTCTCTCACACCTCTCACTGTCTTCCTCTCTTACACCTCTCACTGTCTTCCTCTCTCCCACCTCTTACTGTCTTCCTCTCTCACACCTCTCACTGCCTTCCTCTCTCACACCTCTCACTGCCTTCCTCTCTCACACCTCTCACTGTCCTCCTTTCTCACACCTGTTACTGTCTTCTGCTCTCACACCTCTCACAGTCTTCCTCTCTCACACCTATCACTGTGTTCCTCTCTCCCACCTCTCACTGTCTTCCTCTCTCCCACCTCTCACTGTCTTCCTCTCTCCTACCTCTGACTGTCTTCTGCTCTCACACCTCTCACTGTCTTCCTCTCTCACACCTCTCACTGTCTTCCTCTCTCACACCTCTCACTGTCTTCTTCTCTCACACCTCTCACTGTCTTCCGCTCTCACACCTCTCACTCTCTTCCTCTCTCACACCTCTCACTGTCTTCCTCTCTCACACCTCTCACTGTCATCCTCTCTCTCACCTCTCACTGTCTTCCTCTCTCGCACCTCTCACTGTCTTCCTCTCTCACACCTCTCACTGTATTCCTCTCTGACACCTCTCACTGTCTTCCGCTCTCACACCTCTCACTGTCTTCCTCTCTCCCACATCTCACTGTCTACCTCTCTCACACCTCTCACTGTCTTCCCCTCTCACACCTCTCACTGTCTTCCTCTCTCCCACCTCTCACTGTCTTCCTCTCTCCTACCTCTACTGTCTTCTTCTCACACACCTCTCACTGTCTTCCTCTCTCACACCTCTCACTGCATTCCTCTCTCACACCTCTCACTGTCTTCCTCTCTCAGAACTCTCACTGTCTTCCTCTCTGACTCCTCTCACTGTCTTCCTCTCTCACTCCTCTCACTGTCTTCTTCTCTCTCACCTCTCACTGTCTTCCTCTCTCACACCTCTCACTGTCTTCCCCTCTCCCACTTCTCACTGTCTTCCTCTCTCACCCCTCTCACTGTCTTCCCCTGTCCCACTTCTCACTGTCTTCCTCTCTCACACCTCTCACTGTCTCTCTCACACCTCTCACTGTCTTCCTCTCTCACACCTCTCACTGACTTCCTCTCTCACACCTCTCACTGTCTTCCTCTGTCACACCTCTCACTGTCTTCCTCTCTCACACCTCTCACTGTCTTCCCCTCTCACACCTCTCACTGTCGTCCTCTGTCACACCTCTCACTGTATTCCTCTCTCACAACTCTCACTGACTTCTTCTCTCCCACCTCTCACTGTCTTCCTCTCTCACCCCTCTCACTGTCTTCCACTCTCACACCTCTCACTGTCTTCCTCTCTCCCACCTCTCACTGTCTTCCTCTCTCCCACCTCTGACTGTCTTCTGCTCTCACACCTCACACTGTCGTCCTCTCTCACTCCTCTCACTGTCTTCTTCTCTATCACCTCTCACTGTCTTCCTCTCTCACACCTCTCACTGTCTTCCTCTCTCACGCCTCTCACTGTCTTCCTCTCCCACACCTCTCACTGTCTTCCTCTCTCCGAACTCTCACTGTCATCCTCTCTCTCACCTCTCACTGTCTTCCTCTCTCACACCTCTCACTGTCTTCGTCTCTCACACCTCTCACTGTCTTCCTCTCTCACACCTCTCACAGTCTTCCTCTCTCACACCTCTCACTGTCTTCCTCTCTCACACCTCTCACTGTCCTCCTTTCTCACACCTCTCACTGTCTTCCTCTCTCAAAACACTCACTGTCTTCCTCTCTCCCACCTCTCACTGTCTTTCTCTCTCACACCTCTCACTGTCTTCCTCTCTCAGACCTTCACTGTCTTTCTCTCTCCCACCTCGCTCTTCATCTCTCCCACCTCTCACTGTCTTCCTCTCTCAGACCTCTCACTGTCTTCCTTTCTCACACCTGTCACTGTCTTCCTCTCTCAGACCTCTCACTGTCTTCCTCACTGACTCCTCTCACTGTCTTCTTCTCTCTCACCTCTCACTGTCTTCCTCTCTCACACCTCTCACGGTCTTCCCCTCTCCCACTTCTCACTGTCTTCCTCTCTCACACCTCTCACTGTCTTCCCCTGTCCCACTTCTCACTGTCTTCCTCTCTCACACCTCTCACTGTCTCTCTCACACCTCTCACTGTCTTCCTCTCTCACACCTCTCACTGACTTCCTCTCTCACACCTCTCACTGTCTTCCTCTCTCACACCTCTCACTGTCTTCCTCTCTCACACCTCTCACTGTCTTCCCCGCTCACACCTCTCACTGTCTTCCTCTCTCACACCTCTCACTGTCTTCCCCTCTCACACCTCTCACTATCGTCCTCTCTCACACCTCTCACTGTCTTCCTCTCTCACTCCTCTCACTGTCTTCTTCTCTCTCACCTCTCACTGTCTTCCTCTCTCCCACCTCTCTCTTCATCTTTCCCACCTCTCACTGTCTTCCTCTCTCACACCTCTCACTGTCTTCCTCTCTCACGCCTCTCACTGTCTTCCTCTCCCACACCTCTCACTGTCTTCCTCTCTCCCAACTCTCACTGTCATCCTCTCTCTCACCTCTCACTGTCTTCCTCTCGCACACCTCTCACTGTCTTCCCCTCTCACACCTCTCACTGTCGTCCTCTCTCACACCTCTCACTGTCTCCCTCTCTCAAACTCTCACTGTCTTCCTCTCTCAAACTCTCACTGTCTTCCTCTCTCACACCTCTCACTGTCTTCCTCTCTCAAACCTCTCACTGTCTTCCTCTCTCATACCTCTGTCTTCCTCTCTGACACCTCTCACTGTCTTCCGCTCTCACACCTCTTACTGTCTTCGTCTCTCCCACCTCTCACTGTCTTCCTCTCTCACACCTCTCACTGTCTTCCTCTCTCACACCTCTCACTGTCGTCCTCTCTCCTTCCTCTCACTGTCTTCCTCTCTCACGCCTCTCACTGTCCTCCTTTCTCACACCTCGCACTGTCTTCCTTTCTCCCACCTCTCACTGTCATCATCTCACTGACCTGTCACTGTCTTCCTCTCTCCCACATCTCACTGTCTTCCTCTCTCACACCTCTCACTGTCTTCCTCTCTGACACCTCTCACTGTCTTCCGCTCTCACACCTCTTACTGTCTTCGTCTCTCCCACCTCTCACTGTCTTCCTCTCTCACACCTCTCACTGTCTTCCTCTCTCACACCTCTCACTGTCTTCCTCTCTCACACCTCTCACTGTGCTCCTTTCTCACACCTCGCACTGTCTTCCTTTCTCCCAGCTCTCACTGTCATCATCTCTCTGACCTGTCACTGTCTTCCTCTCTCCCACCTCTCACTGTCTTCCTCTCTCACACCTCTCACTGTCTTCCTCTCCCACACTTCTCACTGTCTTCCTCTCTCACACCTCTCACTGTCGTCCTCACTCACACCTCTCACTGTCCTCCTTTCTCACACCTCGCACTGTCTTCCTTTCTCCCACCTCTCACTGTCATCATCTCTCTGACCTGTCACTGTCTTCCTCTCTCCCACCTCTCACTGTCTTCCTCTCTCACACCTCTCACTGTCCTCCTTTCTCACCCCTCGCACTGTCTTCCTTTCTCCCACCTCTCACTGTCATCGTCTCTCTGACCTGTCACTGTCTTCCTCTCTCCCACCTCTCTCTGTCTTCCTCTCTCACACCTCTCACTGTCTTCCTCTCTCACACCTCTCACTGTCTTCCGCTCTCACACCTCTCACTCTGTTCCTCTCTCACACCTCTCTCTGTCTTCCTCTCTCACACCTCTCACTGTCATCCTCTCTCTCACCTCTCACTGTCTTCCTCTCTCGCACCTCTCACTGTCTTCCTCTCTCACACCTCTCACTGTATTCCTCTCTGACACCTCTCACTGTCTTCCGCTCTCACACCTCTCACTGTCTTCCTCTCTCCCACATCTCACTGTCTACCTCTCTCACACCTCTCACTGTCTTCCCCTCTCACACCTCTCACTGTCTTCCTCTCTCCCACCTCTCACTGTCTTCCTCTCTCCTACCTCTACTGTCTTCTTCTCACACACCTCTCACTGTCTTCCTCTCTCACACCTCTCACTGCATTCCTCTCTCACACCTCTCACTGTCTTCCTCTCTCAGAACTCTCACTGTCTTCCTCTCTGACTCCTCTCACTGTCTTCCTCTCTCACTCCTCTCACTGTCTTCTTCTCTCTCACCTCTCACTGTCTTCCTCTCTCACACCTCTCACTGTCTTCCCCTCTCCCACTTCTCACTGTCTTCCTCTCTCACCCCTCTCACTGTCTTCCCCTGTCCCACTTCTCACTGTCTTCCTCTCTCACACCTCTCACTGTCTCTCTCACACCTCTCACTGTCTTCCTCTCTCACACCTCTCACTGACTTCCTCTCTCACACCTCTCACTGTCTTCCTCTGTCACACCTCTCACTGTCTTCCTCTCTCACACCTCTCACTGTCTTCCCCTCTCACACCTCTCACTGTCGTCCTCTGTCACACCTCTCACTGTATTCCTCTCTCACAACTCTCACTGACTTCTTCTCTCCCACCTCTCACTGTCTTCCTCTCTCACCCCCCTCACTGTCTTCCACTCTCACACCTCTCACTGTCTTCCTCTCTCCCACCTCTCACTGTCTTCCTCTCTCCCACCTCTGACTGTCTTCTGCTCTCACACCTCACACTGTCGTCCTCTCTCACTCCTCTCACTGTCTTCTTCTCTATCACCTCTCACTGTCTTCCTCTCTCACACCTCTCACTGTCTTCCTCTCTCACGCCTCTCACTGTCTTCCTCTCCCACACCTCTCACTGTCTTCCTCTCTCCGAACTCTCACTGTCATCCTCTCTCTCACCTCTCACTGTCTTCCTCTCTCACACCTCTCACTGTCTTCGTCTCTCACACCTCTCACTGTCTTCCTCTCTCACACCTCTCACAGTCTTCCTCTCTCACACCTCTCACTGTCTTCCTCTCTCACACCTCTCACTGTCTTCCTCTCTCACACCTCTCACTGTCCTCCTTTCTCACCCCTCGCACTGTCTTCCTTTCTCCCACCTCTCACTGTCATCGTCTCTCTGACCTGTCACTGTCTTCCTCTCTCCCACCTCTCTCTGTCTTCCTCTCTCACACCTCTCACTGTCTTCCTCTCTCACACCTCTCACTGTCTTCCGCTCTCACACCTCTCACTCTGTTCCTCTCTCACACCTCTCTCTGTCTTCCTCTCTCACACCTCTCACTGTCATCCTCTCTCTCACCTCTCACTGTCTTCCTCTCTCGCACCTCTCACTGTCTTCCTCTCTCACACCTCTCACTGTATTCCTCTCTGACACCTCTCACTGTCTTCCGCTCTCACACCTCTCACTGTCTTCCTCTCTCCCACATCTCACTGTCTACCTCTCTCACACCTCTCACTGTCTTCCCCTCTCACACCTCTCACTGTCTTCCTCTCTCCCACCTCTCACTGTCTTCCTCTCTCCTACCTCTACTGTCTTCTTCTCACACACCTCTCACTGTCTTCCTCTCTCACACCTCTCACTGCATTCCTCTCTCACACCTCTCACTGTCTTCCTCTCTCAGAACTCTCACTGTCTTCCTCTCTGACTCCTCTCACTGTCTTCCTCTCTCACTCCTCTCACTGTCTTCTTCTCTCTCACCTCTCACTGTCTTCCTCTCTCACACCTCTCACTGTCTTCCCCTCTCCCACTTCTCACTGTCTTCCTCTCTCACCCCTCTCACTGTCTTCCCCTGTCCCACTTCTCACTGTCTTCCTCTCTCACACCTCTCACTGTCTCTCTCACACCTCTCACTGTCTTCCTCTCTCACACCTCTCACTGACTTCCTCTCTCACACCTCTCACTGTCTTCCTCTGTCACACCTCTCACTGTCTTCCTCTCTCACACCTCTCACTGTCTTCCCCTCTCACACCTCTCACTGTCGTCCTCTGTCACACCTCTCACTGTATTCCTCTCTCACAACTCTCACTGACTTCTTCTCTCCCACCTCTCACTGTCTTCCTCTCTCACCCCCCTCACTGTCTTCCACTCTCACACCTCTCACTGTCTTCCTCTCTCCCACCTCTCACTGTCTTCCTCTCTCCCACCTCTGACTGTCTTCTGCTCTCACACCTCACACTGTCGTCCTCTCTCACTCCTCTCACTGTCTTCTTCTCTATCACCTCTCACTGTCTTCCTCTCTCACACCTCTCACTGTCTTCCTCTCTCACGCCTCTCACTGTCTTCCTCTCCCACACCTCTCACTGTCTTCCTCTCTCCGAACTCTCACTGTCATCCTCTCTCTCACCTCTCACTGTCTTCCTCTCTCACACCTCTCACTGTCTTCGTCTCTCACACCTCTCACTGTCTTCCTCTCTCACACCTCTCACAGTCTTCCTCTCTCACACCTCTCACTGTCTTCCTCTCTCACACCTCTCACTGTCCTCCTTTCTCACACCTCTCACTGTCTTCCTCTCTCAAAACACTCACTGTCTTCCTCTCTCCCACCTCTCACTGTCTTTCTCTCTCACACCTCTCACTGTCTTCCTCTCTCAGACCTTCACTGTCTTTCTCTCTCCCACCTCGCTCTTCATCTCTCCCACCTCTCACTGTCTTCCTCTCTCAGACCTCTCACTGTCTTCCTTTCTCACACCTGTCACTGTCTTCCTCTCTCAGACCTCTCACTGTCTTCCTCACTGACTCCTCTCACTGTCTTCTTCTCTCTCACCTCTCACTGTCTTCCTCTCTCACACCTCTCACGGTCTTCCCCTCTCCCACTTCTCACTGTCTTCCTCTCTCACACCTCTCACTGTCTTCCCCTGTCCCACTTCTCACTGTCTTCCTCTCTCACACCTCTCACTGTCTCTCTCACACCTCTCACTGTCTTCCTCTCTCACACCTCTCACTGACTTCCTCTCTCACACCTCTCACTGTCTTCCTCTCTCACACCTCTCACTGTCTTCCTCTCTCACACCTCTCACTGTCTTCCCCGCTCACACCTCTCACTGTCTTCCTCTCTCACACCTCTCACTGTCTTCCCCTCTCACACCTCTCACTATCGTCCTCTCTCACACCTCTCACTGTCTTCCTCTCTCACTCCTCTCACTGTCTTCTTCTCTCTCACCTCTCACTGTCTTCCTCTCTCCCACCTCTCTCTTCATCTTTCCCACCTCTCACTGTCTTCCTCTCTCACACCTCTCACTGTCTTCCTCTCTCACGCCTCTCACTGTCTTCCTCTCCCACACCTCTCACTGTCTTCCTCTCTCCCAACTCTCACTGTCATCCTCTCTCTCACCTCTCACTGTCTTCCTCTCGCACACCTCTCACTGTCTTCCCCTCTCACACCTCTCACTGTCGTCCTCTCTCACACCTCTCACTGTCTCCCTCTCTCAAACTCTCACTGTCTTCCTCTCTCAAACTCTCACTGTCTTCCTCTCTCACACCTCTCACTGTCTTCCTCTCTCAAACCTCTCACTGTCTTCCTCTCTCATACCTCTGTCTTCCTCTCTGACACCTCTCACTGTCTTCCGCTCTCACACCTCTTACTGTCTTCGTCTCTCCCACCTCTCACTGTCTTCCTCTCTCACACCTCTCACTGTCTTCCTCTCTCACACCTCTCACTGTCGTCCTCTCTCCTTCCTCTCACTGTCTTCCTCTCTCACGCCTCTCACTGTCCTCCTTTCTCACACCTCGCACTGTCTTCCTTTCTCCCACCTCTCACTGTCATCATCTCACTGACCTGTCACTGTCTTCCTCTCTCCCACATCTCACTGTCTTCCTCTCTCACACCTCTCACTGTCTTCCTCTCTGACACCTCTCACTGTCTTCCGCTCTCACACCTCTTACTGTCTTCGTCTCTCCCACCTCTCACTGTCTTCCTCTCTCACACCTCTCACTGTCTTCCTCTCTCACACCTCTCACTGTCTTCCTCTCTCACACCTCTCACTGTGCTCCTTTCTCACACCTCGCACTGTCTTCCTTTCTCCCAGCTCTCACTGTCATCATCTCTCTGACCTGTCACTGTCTTCCTCTCTCCCACCTCTCACTGTCTTCCTCTCTCACACCTCTCACTGTCTTCCTCTCCCACACTTCTCACTGTCTTCCTCTCTCACACCTCTCACTGTCGTCCTCACTCACACCTCTCACTGTCCTCCTTTCTCACACCTCGCACTGTCTTCCTTTCTCCCACCTCTCACTGTCATCATCTCTCTGACCTGTCACTGTCTTCCTCTCTCCCACCTCTCACTGTCTTCCTCTCTCACACCTCTCACTGTCCTCCTTTCTCACCCCTCGCACTGTCTTCCTTTCTCCCACCTCTCACTGTCATCGTCTCTCTGACCTGTCACTGTCTTCCTCTCTCCCACCTCTCTCTGTCTTCCTCTCTCACACCTCTCACTGTCTTCCTCTCTCCCATCTCTGACTGTCTTCCTCTCTCACTCCTCTCAGTGTCTTCCTCTCTCACACCTCTCACTGTCTTCCTCTCTCACACCTCTCACTGTCCTCTCTCACACCTCTCACTGTCTTCCTCTCTCACCCCTCTTCCTGTCTTCCTCTCTCACTCCTCTCACTGTCTTCCTCTTTCACACCTCTCACTGTCTTCCTCTCTCGCACCTCTCACTGTCTTCCTCTCTCACACCTCTCACTGTCGTCCTCTCTCATACCTCTCACTGTCTTCCTCTCTCACAGCTCTCACTGTCTTCCTCTCTCACACCTCTCACTGTCCTCCTTTCTCACACCCTTTTGCCCGGCAGGGATTTTCTGGGGTCCTCCACCACAGCTCTCTGTCTCTCTTGGTTCCTTCACTGCAATGGTGACTACACAGAAGGATTATCTCTCGGAATACTTTGGGAATTACACTGGCTATTAAAGAGAACACATAAACCCAAGGATTTCTTTTATATGTGTCCTCCTTTCCTTTTCACCCTGTTTTCTCCCTCATCCACAATCGGTCTGCTTCAGTCCACTTTTCTTCCTCTCTCTGTCACTCTCCCTCACTTCCTCTCTCACACATACCCAATTTTTATCCTCTTTCCTGCCTCTCTCACTGTGTCCCACTTTACCTTTCTTTCTCTGCAGCACTCTATTCCTCTCTCCCATCTCCTGATATCTCCTTCTCTCTCAGTGTGTAATATGCCCCCCTCCCCCAGTCCCATTCTGTCCTGTCCTGGTTCAACTACACCCATGTCACCGTCAGGAAGCTCACCAGATCCTCAATTTGCTCAAGAGCAAAAAAGAATTTGCAAGGTCCAGTTGACCTTTCCCGATTTTGATCATTGCACCATACCTGCATCTTATCTGGAAGAATCACACCTGGGGACTGCAACAGCTCTACAGATGATGTAAAAAACTGCCGAGGGTTGTGGATGCAGTTTAGCACTTCATGGGAAACATCTACCTTCTAATGATGGCTCAGTAGAGCAGCCAGCATAATTAATGATCCCAGCCAACCTGGGGGTTCTCCCTTCTCCCCTCTCTCTTTAGGCAGAAGATACAGAAACTTGAACACATGTATCACTGACGTCAAGGATAGCTTGTACTCTGCTTGCACACTGTTATCAGACTCTGGAATGGACTACTTGAATGATAAAACGCACTCTGGACCTCACAATCTACCTCATTCTCACATTTTATTGATTACCTGCACTGCACTTGTCTGTAGGTTACACATTATTCTATGTTGTTGCTGCTTTACCTCAATTCAATGTGTAATGATTTGATCTGTGTGGTCAGTATGCAGGACAAGCTTTTCACTCTGATGATAATAAGCTAATTCCAATTCTCTTCTTGAGCAGTGGCTGACCATTTCTGGGAAGATTCAGCCACCCACTTCTACAGAGACCTGGAGCCCTTTGCAGACAGCCACTTTACAGAGCTGCAGAATGTGCAGTCACCGCAGCTGCAACACCTGTACCGACACATGGAGATACAACAGCTGCACAACCTGGAGACACTGCCTGTCACCGGCAACCGCATTAATACAGCCGCCCATTACAGCAAGACACAGCCGGCAGCAACCGCCAGCTTCACCACTCCCCAGGTAGGACCGGATTTTACTGCAACGAACAGACCTTCCCTGAGTGCTGGGACTGAACCCTAGGCATTGAGTGTACACTTCTTGCTACTTCTGCTGCACTGTTTGAAGTGAATTGTTGAGTTCTCAGTGCTTCTGCTGTGTGAGAAGCAGGAGTGGGATTGAGAGGTCAGGCATTTCCTTAAGTAACGGTAAATTACCCAAGGTCAGGAAGTGCTGCAGCTCATGCTGAGCCCAGGACGTTGCAGAGCCCAGGAAGTGTTCACCAACTGTAAAAAAATGTTTCCCCCTCTCTATTTTTTGGAATATGTCTGTGAAATACCAACATTGCAACACAACCTAGGACAAATTGTCCACACCATCCACAAAAGCAAGCTGCTTAATCAGACTTACCCTTGTTGTCTCATGCCATTGTGGCTGTTGGAAGCAGATTGTCTTCATCGCCCCACAAAGAGCAGAACAATTTGGCGTTTGTCAGGACAAGACTCCATTCTCAAACCTTTCTCTTTTTGCTTCCCAGTGCCAGAGAGTAACTGAGCAATTCTGTTCCCTGCCATCTTTTTCAGTCACAGAGGAATGCAGTTTGGAAATAGGACATTTGTCCCATTGAGTCTGCCCTTCACCACCAAGCTCCATTTAAACTTAGCCTATAACTGATCCCATTTCATTCTTCCTGAATTCCCATCAACTGTCTTCTAAAGTTTGCTAATTACAATAACAATGTTGGACAGACGCATGGATTGGAAAGGTTGAGAAGGTTATGGGCCAAATGCTAGTAAATGGGGCACTTTGGTCAGCTTACACTAGTTGGGCTGAGTGGCTTGCTTCTGAACTATATGAACTCTTCCCAATTTCTAACCCTCACCCATACACTCAGCACAGCCAATTAACGGACTATCTGTATGAACTCTTCCTAATTTCTAATACTCACCCATACACTCAGCACAGCCAATTAACGGACTATCTGTATGAACTCTTCCTAATTTCTAACACTCACCCATACACTCAGCACAGCCAATTAACCGACTGACTGTATGAACTCTTCCCAATTTCTAACACTCACCCATACACTCAGCACAGCCAATTGTACATCGTAAGGATAAGAAAGAATACAGGAGGCATCAGGGACAAATCCATGTGTACACAGGGAGAGGATCGACAAGATGTCCCACTGCATCACCATTTCCAACAATAAGCAGCACAGTACGGACCTTACACATACGATTTTCTGCAGGATCGTAACTTTGTCTTATTCTACATCACTTGAATTCAAACACAGAATTCTATGTTTTCTACCTACTTCATTGGTCCAGCATTATATGTCCTGCCCTCCAAAGTCCCCTGTGACAAGCTTGCTTCCATTAGGACATGGTTATTTTGCCAGCATTTCCCTGACACTGAATTAGGTCAATTTCTAACCAACTCCCATGCCTTGTCCAGTTCTCTTGTAACAAGTACCAATGCCTCCTATTCAGTATCATTTCCAAAAAATGGCACTACTTCCTACCTGCATACATTGTCCAATGCAGAGGCGATGGATAAAACCCGATGGGTGTTGTATACACACCACTCATTCTGACAAACTGCCTCTAATGCTCAGCTTCTCCCCCGCCATCTATCTCATTCCATCAGAGCTTCTGTTGAGAGGTGCTTCAGAAAGGTGGCATCCATCATTAAGGACCCCATCACTCAGGACATGCCCTCCTCTAATTGCTACCATCAGGAAGGAGGTACAGAGCCCAAAGGCACACACTTAATGATTCATGAACAACTTCTTCCCATCTGCCATCAGATTTCTGAATGGATATTGAACCCATGAACACTACTTAATTTTTCCTCTCTTTTTGCACTACATATTTAGATTATATATATATCTTCACGTAATTTACAGTTTTTCTTATTATTCTGTACTTCTGCTGCATACCCACAAATTTCACAACATGCTCCCTCCTGGTGTAGTTCCTGCCTGGTACAGCTCCTTCCCAGTGTAATTCCCCCCCACCCCCGGTGTAGCTCCTTCCCGGTGTAGTTCTCTCTGGGTGTACCTCCCTCCCAGTGTAGTTCCCTCCCGGTGTAGTTCCCTCCCAGTGCAGCTCCCTCCCAGTGCAGTTCCCTCCCAGTGCAGCTCCCCCACCCAGTGTAGCTCCCTCCCGGTACAGCTCCCTCCCGGTGCAGCTCCCTCCCGGTACAGCTCCCTCCCGGTGCAGCTCCCTCCTGGTACAGCTCCCTCCCGGTGTAGTTCCCTCCCAGTGCAGCTCCCTCCCAGTGCAGCTCCCCCTCCCAGTGTAGATCCCTCCCAGTAGATCCCTCCCGGTGTAGATCCCTCCCGGTGTAGCTCCCTCCCGGTGTAGCTCCCTGCCAGTGTAGCTCCCTCCCAGTGTAGCTCCCTCCCGGTGTAGCTTTCCACCATATTGTCCTTCTAGAGTGCAGCTCTTCTGGTGTACTTCTGCCCCCAGTGCAATCCTCCCTTTCTTCAGGAATCCCCCAATGCCCCAAAATCTTATTTTAACTCTCCACTATCCAGCCTCATGTATGACAAAGTGGCAGCACCTTAGTAACATCCCACCCCCGACCACTTCCCCTCACCCATGGCTCAGTGATCTTTCATTCTTTCAAGATCATAAGAACATAAGAAATAGGAGCAGGAGTAGGCCATCCGACCTATCAGGCCTGCCCCGCCATTCAATAAGATGATGGCTGATCTGTCCGTAAACTCAGCTCCATCTACCTGCCTTTTCCCCATAACCCTTAATTCCCTTGCTATGTAAAAATCTATCTAACTGTATCTTAAATATGTTCAGTGAAGAAACCTCAACTGCTTCCCTAGGCAGAGAATTCCACAGATTCACCACTCTCTGGGAAGAACAGTTTCTCCTCATCTCCGTCCTAAATCTTCTCCCCTGAATCTTGAGGCAATGTCCCCTAGTTCTAGTCTCACCTACCAATGGAAACAACTTTCCTACTTCTCTCTTATCTATCCCTTTCAAAATTTTATATCTTTCTATAAGATCCCCTCTCATTCTTCTGAATTCCAGAGAGTACAGTCCCAGGTGACTCAATCTCTCCTCATAGGTTAACCCCTTCATCTCTGCACCCCTGCTCACCCCCTCCCATATTCAAATCTAAGAAGGACAAGATCCCATTTACTGTACCTTCAAGCTGATAGGGTGGTTAAAAAGGCATACAGTGCATTGGCTTTTATTGGTCAGGGCTTGAGTTCAAGAGACACAACTGATGTTTCAGCTCTGTGATACCCTGGTTAGAACATACTTACTGTATGGCACTTATCCTTGTAAGCGGAACAAGTGCTACACATGCCCTTACACTTCCTCCCTTACCACCATTCAGGGCCCTAGACAGTCCTTCCGGGTGAGGCGAAACTTCACCTGTGAGTCGACTGGGGTGATATACTGCATCCGGTTCTCCCGATGTGGCCTTCTATATATTGGCGAGACCTGACGCAGACTGGGAGACCGCTTTGCTGAACACCTACGCTCTGTCCGCCAGAGAAAGCAGGATCTCCCACTGGCCACACATTTTAATTCCACATCCCATTCCCATTCTGATATGTCTATCCACGGCCTCCTCTACTTTAAAGATGAAGCCACACTCAGGTTGGAGGAACAACACCTTATATTCCGTCTCGGTAGCCTCCAACCTGATGGCATGAACATCGACTTCTCTAACTTCCACCAATGCCCCACTTCCCCTTCGTACCCCATCAGTTATTTACTTTAATACACACATTCTTTCTCTCACTCTCCTTTTTCTCCCTCTGTCCCTCTGACTATACCCCTTGCCCATCCTCTGGGTTTCCCCCCCCTTGTCTTTCTCCCCGGACCTCCTGTCCCATGATCCTCTCATATCCCCTTTGCCAATCACCTGTCCAGCTCTTGGCTCCATCCCTCCCCCTCCTGTCTTCTCCTATCATTTTGGATCTCCCCCTCCCCCTCCCACTTTCAAATCTCTTACAAACTCTTCCTTCAGTTAGTCCTGACGAAGGGTCTCAGCCTGAAACGTCGACTGTACCACTTCCTAGAGATGCTGCCTGGCCTGCTGTGTTCACCAGCAACTTTGATGTGTGTTGCTTACAGTATTGTGTTCAGTTCTGGTCACCTCATTATAGGAAGGATGTGACAGCTATAAAGAAGATTTGCAAGGATGCTGCCTGGATTAGGATATGAGAATAGGTTGAGCAAGCAAGAGCTTTTCTCTTTGTAGTGATGGAGGGTGAGAGGTAACTTGATAGAGATGTATAAGGTTATAAAAGGCATAGACAGCACCTTTTTCCCAGAGCAGCAATGGCCAATATGTTTTAAGGTGAGTGCAGGAAAGATTAGGAGAAATGACAGAGGTAGGTTTTTTCCGCAGAGTGGTAAGTGCTTGGGGTGTGCCACCCACCCCGGGGCTGAGTGCTGAGCCCACTGCTGTACACTCTGCCGACACAACTGCATGGCCAAACGCCTGAGTAATCACTTCGCTGATGACAAGGCCCTGCTGGGGCTCATCAGCAACAACGATGAGACGGCTTACAGAGAGGGACTAATGGGTGGAATAACTTGGGGCCTGGTGCAAGGCAAGTCACCTCTTCCTCAGTGTCAATGAGACAAAGGGGATGTTTATTGACTTCAGGAGAACTTGCACCTCTCACACCCTCTTTACATTGGAGGCACAACAGTGGAAACTGTGCAGTCTCAAACTTCTGGGAATGCACATCCCACACAACCTCTTATGATCCCAGAACACAGTTTACACATTCAGGAAAGCTCACCAATACCTCTGCTTTGTGAGGAAGCTGAAGAGAGCTGGACAATGCACATCAATATCATTCTACAGATGCACAGTGGCGAGTTGCATCTCTGCATGGTATGGGCACTGCTGTGGACAGGAAGGCTCTCCAACGGGTAGTCAAAACTGCCCAAGGCATCACTGGCACCAGCCTACCTGCCATCAAGGACACAGATACAGAAAGGTGACTGAAAAGAGCCAGCAACATCATGAAGGATCCCATTCACCCAGCTCACATACTGTTTGTCCCACTCCCTTCAGGGAGGAGGTTATATAGCATCCACAGCAGGATCACCAAATTCAAAAACAGTTACTTTCCCCAAGCAGTAATGCTGATCAACACCTCCACTCACTAACCCACCCCTCTACACCCCCAACCACCACTACTTTATCATTTCCTGTCAGGAGTCACCTTACGTACAGACACTCCTGTGCCCAGCGTCACTTTATAGACACACAATCAGTCTTTTAATTTATACTTTATACTTTATTGTTGCCAAACAATTGGTACTAGAACGTACAATCATCACAGCGATATTTTATTCTGTGCTTCCCACTCCCTGGATTACAAATATTAAATATTAAAAATACTAAAAATTAGTAAATATTAAAAAATTAAATTATAAGTCATAAATAGAAAATAGAAAAATGGAAAGTAAGGTAGTGCAAAAAAACCGAGAGGCAGGTCCAGATATTTGGAGGGTACGGCCCAGATCTGGGTCAGGATCTGTTCAGCAGTCTTATCACAGTTGGAAGGAAGCTGTTCCCAAATCTGGCCATACGAGTCTTCAAGTTCCTGAGCCTTCTCCCGGAGGGAAGAGGGACGAAAAGTCTGTTGGCTGGGTGGGTCGTGTCCTTGATTATCCTGGCAGCACTGCTCCGACAGCGTGCGGTGTAAAGTGAGTCCACGGACGGAAGATTGGTTTGTGTGATGTGCTGGGCTGTGTTCACGATCTTCTGCAGCTCCTTTCGGTCTTGGACAGGACAACTTCCATACCAGGTTGTGGTGCACCCTAGAAGAATGCTTTCTACGGTGCATCTATAAAAATTAGTGAGGGTTTTAGGGGACAGGCCAAATTTCTTTAGTTTTCTCAGGAAGTAAAGGTGCTGGTGGGCCTTCTTGGCAGTGAACTCTGCTTGGTTGGACCAAGTCAGGTCATTTGTGATATTGACCCCAAGGAACTTAAATCTTTTGACCCGTTCCACTTGCGCACCACCGATGTAAATTGGGTCGTGCGGTCGCTACTCCTTCTGAAGTCAACAACTAATTCCTTCGTCTTGCTGATGTTGAGGGATAGGTTATTGTCTTCGCACCATGCCACCAGGTTCTTAATTTCCTCTCTGTACTCAAACTCATCATTACCCGAGATACGGCCTACAATTGTTGTGTCATCAGCAAACTTATATATTGAGTTTGATGGAAACTTGGCTACACAATCATAGGTGTACAGTGAGTACCCAGTCTTGTGGGGCACCGGTGCTCAGAGTGATTGTAGAGGAGAGCTTGTCCCCTATTTTTACAGCCTGGGTCCTGTCTGTGAAGAAGTTGAAGATCCAGCTGCAGACCTGAGTTCCCAGGTTCCAGAGCTTAGGAATCAGTTTATTTGGAATGATGGTATTAAAGGCAGAGCTGTAGTCAATGAAAAGGAGCCTTACATATGCGTCTTTATTCTCCAGGTGTTCTAAGGAGGAATGTAGGGCCAGGGAGATGGCACCTGCCATCGACCTGTTGCTCCGGTAGGCGAATTGCAAAGCGTCGAGGTTGACCGGTAGGCTGTGGTTGATGTGTGCCATAACCAATCTCTCAAAGCACTTCATAGCAATTGATGTCAGAGCCACAGGTCGATAGTCATTCAGGCATACTACCTTGCTCTTCTTTGGCACTGGGATTATCGTTGCCTTCTTAAAACACGAGGGGATCTTAGACTGAAGCAAGGAGCAGTTGAAGATGTCAGCAAACACTCCAGCTAGCTCACTTGCACAGGCCCGGAGAACCCGACCTGGGACGTCATCTGGGCCTGTCGCCTTCCTTGGATTTATTTTCAGGAAGGCCCTTCTAACGTCCTCCTCGGTGACAATGAATCTCGATGCCACCAGGTCTGGTTCATTCGGAGGGAGTGGGACGCTCCTCTTCTGTTCGAATCTTGCGTAGAATACGTTAAGTTCATCAGGAAGAGAAGCGCTACAGTTATTGATATTCCCAGCCTTTTCTTTGCGCCCAGTGATCTCATTTAGACCCTGCCATAGTCTACTGGCATCCCTTTGGTAGCCTGGGCTTCCAACTTGGCTCGATATTGCCTCTTGACGCCCTTAATGGCTTTCCGGAGTTCACGCCTGGATTCCATGTAGCGACTGGTATCCCTGGACCTAAAAGCCACAGCTCTAGCCTTTAAAAGGGACTTGACCTTGTAATTCATCCAAGGTTAGGGAATACCCGGATTGTCTTGCGAGACACACAGTCTTCCGTGCATTTCCAAATAAAGTCCGTGACAGCTGAGGCATACTCATCGAGGTTAGCTACCGAGTACTTGAATACTAACCAGTCTACCGATTCAAAGCAGTCACGGAGGACCTCATACGTTTCCTCCGTCCGATGGATCGAAAATCCCTCCGGTCGGATGACACAGTCGGGGGTGGTAGGGGAGAGCCAGGTCTCGGTGAAACAGAATACACAGCAGTTCTGCATCTCCCTGTGAGTCTCCCTTTAAGATCATCCACCTTGTTCTCTATGGCTTGCACATTAGCTAGTAGGATGGTGGGCATAGGGACCCTGAAGACCCTCAGCTTCAATCTGACCAGCAGCCCAGCTCTTTTCCCACACTTCCTCGATAAGTAGTGCATCTTTCCAGGTTTCCATCGATGCAGTGTGTTGTTGTCAATCTGTGTATATAAGCTATCTTAGGTATTTATTATTATTGTGTTCATTATTTTATATCTTTGTTTGTGCTGTATCAGAGTTTGGGTAACAATTATTTTATTCTCCTTTACACTTGTGCACTGGAAAAGACATTAAACAAGATTGAATCTTGAAGGCACTGCCAGGGGTGGTGGTAGGGGCTGACACATCAGCCCAACCAGCTTTATCCCCTCATGAAATCATTAATATATTCTGAATAGCTGTGGCCCCTGCAATGGTCCCTGAGGTAACACTGATCACTGCACTGTCCCCCCCCATGTTTATTCTCTGTGCTCCACTGCTTTAGCTTTTCACTCATCTCTGATCATAAGGTAAAAAGCCAAAGCATCAATCTCTGGAATCAGCCCACTAAATCTCCCCATCCCTTTACAGGCCAGCCACTCTGTTTTCTCAGAAGCTTAAGGAGAATTGGCATGTCACCAAATACACTAACTTCTACAGATGCACTGCTGACCGGTTGTATCACGGCCTGGTATGGCAACTCTAAGGCACAAGAACGCAAGAATTCCTCCTCATTAATGTGTAAAACAGGCAACCTCTAATCCAAAATCAATGGTCTAGTTCTAGATACACACCAGGGGAAACATCTTCCCAATAGTCAGCCTGCCAATTTCCTCACAGTTTTACTCACTTCAGTAAGACCAACAAAGCAGTCCATCATTGTCACAACAATTGACATTATCTACAGGAGGAACTATGATTATGGAGACGCGTAGTCCTCTTTTATTGTCATTTAGTAATGCATGCATTAAGAAATGATACAATATTTCCTCCGGTGTGATATCACAAAACACAGGACAAACCAAGACTGAGAAAACTGAAAAAAACCACATAATTATAACATACAGTTACAAACAGTGTAACAATACCATAACTTGATGAAGAAGTCTGTGAGCACAGTAAAGTTCAAAGTTTCTCAAATGTCCCACATCTCACGCAGACGAGAGAAGGAAGAAAAACTCTCCCTGCCATGCCGGCCACAATCCGACTCTGAGTCATCCAAAAACGTTGAGCTCTGATCAGCTCTCCGACACCGACTACTGAACGCCATCTCTGTCCGAACGATTCGACCTCCTTCTCGGTCGCCAAAAGCAGGCTATGCCGGGGATTTTGAGACCTACCCTCCGAAAGATTCCCGACCACACAGTAACGACAGCAGCGAACGGGCGTTTCAGAAATTTCTCCAGATGTTCCTCTGTGCTTTCACGTCCATTCTCCATCAAATCAGAATTGTCCACGGTCCCTATTTAACGGATACAATATCATTTTCACCGGAGAGCTGCGCACGCACGGTGCGCTGCCATCTTCTCCTTCCACCGACTGCCACATCACCTGTGGCTTTTCCTCTCTCTGCTGCTACTGTCAGCCAGCAGGTACAGGAGCCTGAAGGCCCACACCAGCAGGTTCAGGAACAGATCCTTTCTTACAACTATCAGGTTTCAGACCAACCTGCACAACTTTGAATCGACCTTAGCAACAGAATACTACAGACTACAACTCTGAATCGACCTTAGCAACAGAACGCTACAGACCATTCCTTGAACTACCATGGACTTGACTCTATGTTTCTTTTAACACAAATATCTCTTTTTTGTACAGTCTCATTTTCTCTCTCTCGTCACTGCCTTCTATGAGCTTTCTGTAGCCATTGTCTGTGATGCTGCTGGCAGCTTTTTCCTTGTGCCTGTCCATCACGACCTGTGAACATGATCTAATTTAAATGCACCCTAAGCCTTAAGTTTGTCATCTGTAACTCTTGATTAGCCAGGGTGTGAAGATTATGGGGAGAAGGCAGGAGAATGGTGTGAGGGACATGGATCAGACATGATGGAATGGAGGAGCCCTTTTTTTGCTCCTATCTTGATGGTGTTGTGGTAATTTGATAGACCTTGAGCAACACACACAAGATGCTGGAGGAAGTCAGCAGGTCAGACAGACAGTGGAGATGCTTCATCAGAACTAGAAAGGAAGGGGCAGAAGCCAAAAGAAACAGAAGGTCGGATAGAACATAGAACATATAGAATAGTACAGCATGGTACAGGCCCTTTGGCCCACAATGTTGTTCCGCCCCTCAAACCCTGCCTCCCACATAACCCCCCACCTTAAATTCCTCCATATACCTGTCTAGTAGTCTCTTAAACTTCACTATTTTATCTGCCTCCACCACTGACTCAGGCAGTGCATTCCACACACCAAACACTCTCTGAGTAAAAAACCTTCCCCTAATATCCCCCTTGAGCTTCCCACCCCTTACCTTAAATCCATATCCTCTTGTATTGAGCAGTGGTGCCCTGGGGAAGAGGCGCTGGCTATCCACTCTATCTATTCCTCTTATTATCTTGTACACCTCTATCATGTCTCCTCTCATCCTCCTTCTCTCCAAAGAGTAAAGCCCTAGCTCCCTTAATCTCTGATCATAATGCATACTCTCTAAACCAGGCAGCATCCTGATAAATCTCCTCTGTACCCTTTCCAATACTTCCGCATCCTTCCTATAGTGAGGCGACCAGAACTGGACACAGTACTCCAAGTGTGGCCTAACCAGAGTTTTATAGAGCTGCATCATTACATTGCGACTCTTAAACTCTATCCCTCGACTTAAGAAAGCTAACACCCCATAAGCTTTCTTAATTACCCTATCCACCTGTGAGGTAACTTTCAGGGATCTGTGGACATGTGCCCCAGATCCCGCTGCTCCTCCACACTACCAAGTATCCTGCCATTTACTTTGTACTCTGCCTTGGAGTTTGTCCTTCCAAAGTGTACCACCTCACACTTCTCTGGGTTGAACTCCATCTGCCACTTCTCAGCCCACTTCTGCATCCTATCAATGTCTCTATGCAATCTTCGGCACTCCTCTACACTATCTACAACACCACCAACCTTTGTGTCGTCTGCAAACTTGCCAACCCACCCTTCTACCCCCACATCCAGGTCGTTAATAAAAATCACGAAAAGTAGAGGTCCTAGAACAGATCCTTGTGGGACACCACTAGTCACAATCCTCCAATCTGAATGTACTCCCTCCACCACCACCCTCTGCCTTCTGCAGGCAAGCCTATTCTGAATCCACCTGGCCAAACTGCCCTGGATCCCATGCCATCTGACTTTCTGAATAAGCCTACTGTGTGGAACCTTGTCAAATGCCTTACTAAAATCCATATAGATCACATCCACTGCACTATCCTCATCTGTATGCCTGGTCATCTCCTCAAAGAACTCTATCAGGCTTATTAGACGTGATCTGCCCTTCATAAAGCCATGCTGACTGTCCCTGATCAGACCATGATTCTCTAAATGCCCAGAGATCCTATCTTTAAGAATCTTTTCCAACAGCTTTCCCACCACAGACTTAAGGCTCACTGGTCTATAATTCCCGGACTATCCCTACTACCTTTTCTGAACAAGGGGACAACATTCACCTCCTTCCAATCCTCCGGTACCATTCCCATGGACAACGAGGACATAAAGATCCTAGCCAGAGGCTCAGCAATCTCTTCCCTCGTCTCGTGGAGCAGCCTGGGGAATATTCTGTCAGGCCCTGGGGACTTATCTGTCCTAATGTATTTTAACAACTCCAACACCTCCTCTCCCTTAATATCAGCCTGCTCCAGAACATCATCCTCACTCATATTGTCCTCACCATCATCAAGTTCCCTCTCATTGGTGAATACCGAAGAGAAGTATTCATTGAGGACCTCACTCACTTCCACAGCCTCCAGGCACATCTTCCCACCTTTATCTCTAATCGGTCCTACCTTCACTCCTGTCATCCTTTTTTTCTTCACATAATTGAAGAATGCCTTGGGGTTTTCCTTTACCCTACTCGCCAAGGCCTTCTCATGCTCTCTTCTTGCTCTTCTCAGCCCCTTCTTAAGCTCCTTTCTTGCTTCCCTATATTCCTCAATAGACCCATCTGATCCTTGCTTCCTAAATCTCATGTATGCTGCCTTCTTCCACCTGACTAGATTTTTCACCTCAATTGTCAACATGGTTCCTTCACCCTACCATTCTTTATCTTCCTCACCAGGACAAATTTATCCCTAACATCCTGAAAGAGATCTCTAAACATCAACCACATATCCATAGTACATTTCCCTGCAAAAACATCATCCCAATCCACACCTGCAAGTTGTAGCCTTATAGCCTCATAATTTGCCCTTCCCCAATTAAAAATTTTCCTGTCCTCTCTGATTCTATCCTTTTCCATGATAATGCTAAAGGCCAGGGAACGGTGGTCACTGTCCCCCAGATGCTCACCCACTGAGAGATCTGTGACCTGACCCAGTTCATTACCTAATACTAGATCTAGTATGGCATTCCCCCTGGTCGGCCTGTCTGCATATTTGACAGGAATCCGTCCTGGACACACTTAACAAATTCTGCCCCATCTAAACCCTTGGAACTAATCAGATGCCAATCAATATTAGGGAAGTTAAAGTCACCCATGATAACAACCCTGTTATTTTTGCACCTTTCCAAAATCTGCCTCCCAATCTGCTCCCCTGTATCTCTGCTGCTACCAGGGGGCCCATAGAATACCCCTAATAGAGTAACTGCTCCCTTCCTGTTCCTGACTTCCACCCATACTGAGGATAAAGAGGATCCTGCTACATTACCCACCCTTTCTGTAGCTGTAATAGTATCCCTGACCAGTAATACCACCTCTCCTCTCCTTTTTCCCCCTCACAGGGGGAGAAGTACAAGCTGGCAGGTGATTGGTGAGACCACATGAGGTGGCGGGGGGAGATGATGTGAGAAGTTGGCAGGTGATTGGTGGAAGAGATAAAGGGAAGAAGAAGGAGGAAACTGATAGGAGAGGATTGTAGTTCATGAAATAAAAAGAAGGAGGTGGCGAAGCAGAGGGAGACGGTGGGCTGGTCATGAGGGTGGGGAGGGGAAGAGAAGGGGTGAGAGGGTAACCAGAATGACAGAAAACAAAATGGAGGGATTGGATGGACACAGGGGGACGTAATATCTGTATCCCCATCTAGTTTCAGACCAGAATCAGAATTGCAAACAGGTTATCATCACTGCCATATAGCATGTCATGAAATTCCCTGTGTTTTTGCAGCAGTGCAGTGAAATTTTCTAAAAGTTACAATAAGAAATAAAATAAATCAGAAGTGCATTAGTGAGGTGTTGTTGGTGGGTTCATCACCTCGAGTTTTCCCAGGTCAGAGGTGAGTGCTGCTGGTGTTTAGACTCGGGGTCGTACCCCACCCTAGGTGACATGATAATGTTAGGAGGTGCCGCTTGTGACGACTGCCCTCTCTCTGAACCACAGGTGCCCTACATACCACATTGGTACCAACAGTACACACAGTTGGCCGAGCGCAGCTCTGATGAGGAGGATCTGGAGAGGCACAGCCCACCACTGGAAGTGTCCGATGGAGAGACAGAAACCACTGAACCCGCTGCTCAGATGGCTGGGGCAGAATCAGGCAAGTGCAGAGTGTGATGGCGGGAGAAAGGACAGACCAGTGTGAAAACAGGAGTGCTGATTCCACACGGGCAGATGGAGGGGAGTGAGGGGGCAGAGGCACAGAGGGAGATGGACACAAGAAGCCCATGTCAGAGGGTCAGACAGCAGTGAGGGGCTGAGGCCCAGAGGCAGATGGAGGGGCGGAGGTACAGAGGGAGATAGACACATGAAGGCCATGTCAGAGGGTCAGACGGCAGTGAGGGGCAAGTCACGGTGCTTCCTCAAAGTTGGGCTGGCAGGTCAGTGTGGCCTTCCACCCCAAATTTGATGAAGAGCCTCAGCTCAAAATATCAACTGTTTATTTTCCCCCACAGATGCTGCCTAAGGGTTTCTCCAGCATTCTGTGTGTGTTATTCATTGTGACTTCATTGGTTAGGAGACATTGGGGCTTACTGGTTACATTAGCAGTGTCCATTTATACATCCCTTCAGCAAAACGTGTGAGTGCTTCACCAGAGTAAAGTGTGGCAAACTTTAATGCTTGGCCACAGGAGGAGAGGTTAGGAGAGATGACTAACAGGAGGAAGGAGAAGCGAGGAAGAGGAGGTACAGGGTCATAGGGTTATGCTGCATGGGAATAGGGCCTTTAGTCTGACCAATTCGTGCCAGTCAAGATGCCTACCTATTTGTCTGCATTTGGCCAAAACCCTCTAATCGTTCCTATCCATGAATCTGTCCAAATGTTTAAAGATTGTAATTCTACAGGTCTACAACTGTCTCCCACCACCTGCCATGCTCTGTGTGGTAAAGATGCTCCTCAGATACCCTTTAAATAATTTCCCTCTTGTTTTAAGCCTACATGCTCTGGTTTTGGACTTCCCAACCGAAGAAAAAAGACTGTGGCTGTTCACCTGTAAACTTAAAAAATTGCCGGACTAATAATCACACCACACAGTTATTAACTTTAACCTCTTCACTAGTTTATTGTTCCCAGTTCAGCTGGCGAGGAGCTCGAAGCCGAATATCAAAGAGACAGAGTCTCTCTCTCTGGTGGCGCAAACGAGCTTCTGATTTTAAAACAGAAATGCTACAATTTATAGAATGAGCAGACAAAGAACACTCAGTTACAACGGTATGCCAAGTCAGTTAGAAGTGAAACCCAATTTCTTAGATAAGAGAGTCCACTAAATCAGAGTTTAATTACAAATAGATATATTGTCCACTCCGTATCAGTTATTCCTTTCGCTCGGCCCCTGACTTAATTACAGACAGATGTCTTTATCATTGAGCCTCTCCAAAGAAAAGACTTAAGTCAGTGGAGCAAAACAGTAAAGCATGACCTATGTGAGCTTAGCCCTCATGTCACCTTGAAAAGCCAGCTAATCAAGTGAGCTGTTAATCTAAACAAACTACGGGCATATTCTTCAGAGAAAGCAACAGAATTTGTTCACTAACACACATAGGGTGGCACTTAAGTTCTTTAACCCATTATTTACAAGAGTCCAAGAATCATTTCTTACTTCCCCAACATCCTTAAACTTTATCACACCCTATCTATGCTCTGTATAATCTTATAAATCATTACAAGGTCACCTCTCAACCTCCTTCACTCCAAGGTAAAGAGTCCCAGCTTATCTGGCCCCTTCTATAGCTAAGGGTTTGCAGTCCTAGTAACATCCTCATAGATATTTTTTTGCACCCTTTTCAGCTTAATTACATACTTCCAATGGCTGAGCAACCAGAACTGCACTCCATACTGCCCTGTGGTCTCAACAATAACTTGTACAAACATCCCGAATACTGTACTCAGTGCCAATGCCAATACAGGCAAAGGCAAGCAATCCAGCTGTCTTCTTCAACACCATGCCTACTGTGTTGCCACATTCAGGGAACAATGTACTTGTGCCTCTGTTTCTCAGTACTTCCTAGGGCCCAGCCACTCATTGTGTAAGACCTGTCCAGGTTTAACTTACCAAAATGCATCCTTTCACAAGTTGAGGTTGGGGGAGGAGATTTCAGAGCCCAGAGCCACGTCAGCTGATGACAGGGCTGCCAGAACTGGAGCAGCTAATGGAGAGAAGATCACAGAATGGACTAAAAGCTGCAGATGCTGGAACTCTGAAGTAAAGGCAGACTACACAAGTCAGTCAGCATCTGTGGAGAGAGAAACAGAGTCAATATTTTGGGTTGGAGATCCTTTATCAGAACATTCTGATGAAGTGTTATTGATCTGAAGGATAAACAGTGTTCAAAGAGCTGCTGAGGAAGAGTAAAGTCCTCAGACTCTTGACCAATCTAGAACCTTCATGAGACTCAATTCTCTCCTCACGCCATGACTGGTGTCAACTCAGTTGGCTTCCTTTCATTGGCACATTCATCGCCTGTCCCTATTGGATGTTCTGCTTGGCCACATCAGAGGACAGTTTAGGATGTCTTGTTGTCTCACATCCCTGACCTGTGCCCTTCTCTGAAACAGAATCAGAATCAGTTTATTGTCACCGACATATGTTGTGAAATTCATTGTTTTGCAGCACCAGTACGTTGCAAGATGTTAAAAAATTACTGTAAGTAACAAAATGGACAATAGTGTAAAAGATGAATAATGAGGAATGATGAATAATAATGAGAAATAATGAATAATAATGATGACAGGGAACAAGAAGAAGATTCGACTCTATCAGTTCCTCTTGGATCTCCTCCGGAGCGGTGATATGAAGGAGAGCATCTGGTGGGTGGACAAGGACAAAGGCACCTTTCAGTTCTCCTCCAAGCACAAGGAGGTGCTGGCCCATCGCTGGGGGGTGCAGAAGGGCAACCGGAAAAAAATGACCTACCAGAAAATGGCCCGAGCTCTTCGCAATTATGGCAAGACGGGTGAGGTGAGGAAGATCAAGAAGAAGCTGACCTATCAGTTCAGCGGTGAGGTGATGGGGAGAGGAGAGTGGAAGTATTACACTCATTGAACCCAGCACCCATCCGACAACCATTCTCCTTCCTGCTTCCCCTCACCAACGCTTGTCTTCCTGGGGAGCTCACTGGGCAGAGTCACAAGCTGGGTGAGGGAAGTACCAGAGCAAAAACTCATCAGTCCATCGTGGCTCCTCCTCTGCCTCCACCTCCATCTCTCCTCCCTCACCTATCACTTCCTCATCCTCAACAATTCCCTGCCTGTCTCTCCATACCTGTCCTCACCCACTCTTCACCAAATCCCCTCCAATACATGCACCTTGATTCCCTGTTCCTTTCCATCCGAAATGCCTCCACTTCCTACCCTGCCCTCTTCTCTCTTCTACCCCTATTCCAGCCCCCTGAGATACCCTCCTTCCACCATTTCCCATCATCCTCGTGTGTCTCCACCTCCCTCACCACCACCACCACCCTTCCACAGCATTACAGTTGTGGCGAGCCATGGTGACCTGACACACTGACCATCTCCTCCTGGCAAATCTTGTGTTGCATAGTGTGTGGTCGTCCATGGGCTTGTGTCTGGTTAGGGGACAGGCTCTGGCAGGATGGTGTGTGGCTGTGCAGGGGGTTGTGGGTGGGCTGTGTAAGTGTCTGAGGTTGTGAATTGGGCTCTGTATGGGGTTAAGGGTGGGTGTGGGTTGGATTGTGTATGGGATTGTGTGAGGGCGTGGTGTGTGTGAAGGTTTGGTGTGAGTGAGGGTTTCGTGTGCGGGTGTTGTGTGTGTGTGTGTGTGTGTGTGTGTGTGTGTGTGTGGGTGTAGTGTGTGTGTGTGTGTGTGTGTGTGTGTGGGCGTAGTGTGTGTGCGTGTGTGTGTGTGTGTGTGTGTGTGTGTGAGGGTTTGGTGTGGGTGAGGTACAAGTGTGTGAGTAGTGTGTGGGGGGAGTGTGAGTATTAGAGTGGGGTATGTGTGGGGAGAGTGTGAGTATTAGAGTGGGGTATGTGTGGGGAGAGTGTGAGTATTAGAGTGGGTATGTGGGTGAGTGTGAGTATTAGGGAAGGGTAAGTGCGGGGGGAGTGTGAGTATTAGAGTGGGGTATGTGTGGGTGTGAGCATTAGAGTGGGGTATGTGGGGGGTAGTGTGAGTATTAGAGTGGGGTATTTATGGGGGTGAGTGTGAGTATTAGAGTGGGGTCTGCAGAGAGGGAATGTGAGTATTAGAGTGGGGTATGTAGAGGGGTAATGTGAGTATTAGAGTGGGGTATGTATGGGGACAAGTGTGAGTATTAGAGTGGGGTATGTAGGGGTGGAGTGTGAGTATTAGAGTGGGGTATGTGTAGGGGGCAAGTGTGAATATTAGAGTGGGGTATGTAGGGGTGGAGTGTGAGTATTAGAGTGGAGTATGCTGGGGGGTGTGAGTATTAGAGTGGGGTATGTGTGGGGTGAGTGCGAGTATTAGAGTGGGGTATGTGGGTCTGGCTATGGCCCCCTTGAACGAGCGGGTTCTCATGTCCTCGGGAATGACTGATTTACAGAGAGTTGTGTGAAGCGATGATTTAGCTTTTATTCATTGTATTTATGGACTTTCATTTTTAATTTTGAATAAAAATTAGTGTGACTGAGGTGTGGTTCTTATGAATGCGAAAGAGAATGTTTACCCTCTCCACCCTGTTGTAAAGGACAGAGGAGAATCAAGCAGTAGCACAACCTCAAAGGCAAACTCTTCAGGGCAACTTTCTCTGCATACACCATAATTTCAGCATGAGATTATTTACAGCAGGGCTACAACTATCGCCGAGGCTTAATTACATGGTCTTCTGCTGCTGTAATCGATCCACTCCAAGGTTTGACATGTTGTGCATTCAGAGCTGGTCTTCTGCTCACCACTGCTGTGACGTCTGGTTATTTCAGTTTTTATCATCTTCCTGTCAGCTTAAAGTAGTCTGGCCATTCTCCTCTGAGCTCTCTCATTAACGAGGTATTTTTGCCACAGAACTACCCCTCACTGGATTTTTTTTTGTTTTTTGCCCCATTCTCTATAAACTCTAGAAACTGTTGTGCGTGGAAATCCCAGGAAATCAGCAGTTTCTGAGATACACAAACCACCCTGTCTGGCATCAACAATCATTCCTCTGTCAATGTCACTTAGTTCATATTTCTTGCTCATTTTGAACAATAATTGAACCTATTTGACCATGTCTACATGCATCGAGTTGCTGCCACTTGTTTGGCTGATTGGATATTTATATTAATGAGCAGTTGTACAGGTGTACCTAATAAAGTGGCCACTGAGTTTACACCAGAATCCATCGAGTTTCTGCGAAGCAGATTGCTTCCAAAAAACTGTAAGCTCTGACACTGAAGTAAGGACAACACACACAAGATCTGGAGAAACTCAACAGGACAGTCAGCATCTTCATAGGGAAATAAGAGTTGATGCTTCAGGCCGTGACCCTTCATCAGGACATGGTACCCTCCATAGAAGCTGCCTGAGCTGCTGAGTTCCTCCGGCATTGTGTCTGTGTTACACCGGATTTCCAGCATCTGCCCTTCTTCATGAAGCAGGGCAACACGGTGGTGCTACTGACTCACAGACTGAGAGAGACAGGCTCAGGCCCTATGTCTGTGAGGAATTTGTACAATTTCCTTCGTGGGTTTCTCCTCGGATGTTCCCGTTTCCTCCCACAGGTGGTGGGGTTAATTAGGGGCTGTGTCCGTGAAGGAGAGTGGCAGAATCTGGGGGCAGTTGATGGGAATGTAGATGCAAAGGGTAAGTGGTTAGCACACACTTTATGGGCTGAAAAGGCCCATTCCCTCTCTGCTTCTATGGATTCCCGCTCCAGAGGCAGCAAGGAGTCAAGAACCCAACAGCTCCTCTCCCCTGTCACCACAGCTGCTGCTCAACGCACTGAGCTCATCCAGCAGAGTGTTTGCTGTATATCCCAGCCCCCGCACAGTCTCTTGTGTCCCCTGACCTGTGACCGCGACTCTTCCCCGCTGCACCGAGCTTCAATGCATCCCTCAACAGCTATTCCCGCACCCTGGGATGTACCAGCCAGCAATAATTCTGCTGGGGAAAACTCTCCGCTGCTGGCGCTGTGGAAGATGATTTTTTCTGTCCTTTCTTTTTCTTCCCTCCCCCACCCTTCCTCTCCCCGCCCTCCCCCCACCACATCTTTTTTCTGCAATGTGGCTGAGATCTTTCCTTCTCCTGGTTTTGGAATGAGCGGGGAGTTCCTCTTTCACAGGTCAGACTCTCTGCGGGCGAGGGCTGTGTGGTGTCAAAGGAAATGTTTCTGAATAACCATCTGTAAACACTTCCTTCTAAAATGTGGACTCTTCAAAAATCCAACAATATGCCGGCATAGCTATTTCAGGGCATCCAGAATTAGTTCATACTCAAACCAAAAAGGGGCTGAGAGGCAGTCTGTGTGATTAAAAAGGATTTGCACATGTTGAGCACAAATCAGTCAGAATAACACAGTCCCAAGGGTGATCTGCAGCCCGGAATCTGAACCATTTTTGACTAGCTTGTATAGAAATGCACATGAAGTTCCCACTGCCATTTCCGCAACTGGTCTCGGTGACAGGGAGGGAGATTACCGAGGAGTACTGTTATCCAAGGCTCCTGCTGTCCCTCTCCAGCACTGTCCTCCCCCTTCTTCATCTCAACACTCAGCACACCAAAGCGTTGGGATCAGAATTTATACTTGCCTCTGGTGGGTATGTCTGACACTGGAGACAGCTGTCTAGTCCTGTGTGTTGGTGTCTGGCTCTGGCGATTGCTGTCTAGTATATGCACAGTTGTATATACAGTGGATTCCAGTTAATTGAGACACATTGGGAACAGCCCATTTTGGCCCAACTAAGCGGCTGCCCCAATTAGTTGAAGTTCTTCAAAAGAGTTAAAAAGTTCTAAAAGAAAGACAAACTACTGTTTAACTAGGTAACAAATTTATGTATTTAAATGAAATTCAGAACGAAGTAAAACACTATCAATACTACTACAGTACTATAAAACTGTGTATCAGTTCCGAATAGTTATTGACAGAAGAATCCATTCGCTGTATGCTGCTTCATTCTTTTGATTGACTGTAAATGGACAGAAACATGTGGTGTTTTCAAACAATACTATCAATGATTGCATAACCCAAATCTTCAATTCAATTTCATTCAAGATGATTGTTGAGGTCTTTAAATTCTTCACATTTCTTAACTTGTTGAAACATAGAAACATAGAAACATAGAAAATAGGTGCAGGAGTAGGCCATTCGGCCCTTCGAGCCTGCACCGCCATTTATTATGATCATGGCTGATCATCCAATTCAGAACCCCGCCCCAGCCTTCCCTCCATACCCCCTGACCCCCATAGCCACAAGGGCCATATCTAACTCCCTCTTAACATTGAAGTAATGAAATCATTTCATTTTCACCCTCAGCCATTTTTAGCCTGAATGCTTGAAACTGCAGTGAGAAAAACAGTCTTGAATTGTCTGTTTTCTCGATATTGTTTAAGGTCTTTAAGAGTTGTCCCAAATAAGTGACTAGACCCTCTGACTGGTTGCTTTTAACATTAGTCCACTGACCCAAACAGCTCATCCAGGAAAACAATTGATTGAGGGCCTTTTCAACACACCTCATTCACCTCATTCTCACAGCTGTCATGTACCCCATGTCGGGTTAAAGATCTAGCAGAAATGGAAAACACTTTGGAGTCCAGTATCGCTATTAACTGATGGTATTTTTTAGTAACTACACAATACAGTAATATAAATGCAGATATATCAAACAGGTTAGCAATGATTATATATAAGTAAGTGTGGAAATATATGAAAACCAAGCTCCTTCAAGTCTAGGGGTAAATAGATAGTCCTACGATGATGAGTAAAGTTCAGTTCAGTTCGTGGTAGTGTCCAAAACCATGTGTCTGTAAGTCTAACAGTTGACTTTCTATTTATCTCACCATGCTGAATACTAGCTGTCCATCAAGCTGCTCCTCCCCTCTCTCTCTGTTAGAACACAGAAGCTGCCAGTGTCTTTGCAAAAAATGTAAACAAACTGTGAGCATTCTTCATCTCTCTCTCTCTCTCTTTCTCTCTCTATTTAACAAGGTGTCTGGTGTTGAACAACTCTCTCTCTTTTCAAAAGCACAGTCCACAGGGGTAAATCAGCACCCTGTCACACAGCTCACACACCTCATTCAGTTACAATGGAAAATGAAGGGCCTTTTCAACATCTGGATCCTTACCTTCACACTTTGGTTTTTGGGATGTTCCCTGTTGTCCCTCGTGTAGTGCCCATTCTTCTCACAGTTCACCTTGCTGATGTATCAAGTGTGCAGTTATAGATTTTGGCACTCCTGTTATCTCTGCCAGCTGATGAAGAGTGGTGTTAGGCAGATGGCTTTTAATTTGGTTCGGTGGGCTAATCTTTTCAGTTAGTGTCAAATCCTTTTGTGACACCTTGCAAGGTCTAAAAAGTTTCCTGAAAGTCAAAATTAGAAAAAAAAACAAAAGTCACTTGTTTCTGAATCAGCATCCGTAGGCCCAAATGGATAACACAACGCAAGCACATGCAACAGGATGCAACTGTTTGCTCTGTGTGCAGTCTGTTGTCTAACGGCCACGCAGGATTACGTGACTGATGACCTTCCGGTCCTTCAAGCTGCACTGTCCAGTAACCTCCAATTTAATCCTAGCCTAATCACCGGACAATTTACAATGGCTCATTATCGTATCAACTGGTACGTCTTTGGGCTGTGGGAGGGGAATCGGAGCACCCTGAGCAAACCCAAACGTTCCAAGGGGTGGACGTACAGACTCCTTACAGATCACCTTTGATCGGAATCCTCTGTATTTATAAATAAGTATCGGTACAAATACATATATCTTCCGGTAAAATGCAGAGCGCTCAGACACAGAGTCCGCTCTGGGACCCACTAAAGGTGTAAATGTTTGCCCTTTACATCTCGATTACGATCACAAGACACTGCTGGATATTAGGAACATCAAGTACTGCAGCTCTGCCCCATCAGGTCAGTTGTTCAATAGTGATGGGGCTGGGCTTATTACATACCATTGTTGTGTTGTTGTCTGCATGTGTGTATTGTTATTATGCGAGGTGGTGCACGGTCCTACAAATGGTGCAAGTGCTTGTCTTGGACAGTGGTGAAGCAACAGTTCCTCAGTTGTGGCGCGGCGCAGGCTAGACCCTCATGCCAGTTGCAGCCTTCCAGTGGAGGAGACGCCAGAGGTGGTGTGGGTGGGAGACAGTAGAGACCTCAGTGGGCATGCTGGAATCTGCACTGGGTTGGGGGCTAGCCCTCCCATTGGTGCTGCCCTCCAGTGTTCACTTGGTGGAAGACTGGCTGGACCAGTGCAACATCCCATGCATCATCAGACGACAGGGTGTGGCACTTGGAGGCTTCAGCTAGATTATTTTTTGTGACTGTCTTTCTGTGTTAGATACTTTGTGTGCTGTGTGTTATGTGTTCTGTGCTCTGTGCTCTGTGTGCTGTGTGCTATGTGTTCTGTGCTCTGTGCTCTGTGTGCTGTGTGCTATGTGTTCTGTGCTCTGTGTTTTGTGTGTTATTTGCTCTGTGCTCTGTGTGTTGTGTGTTATGTGTTCTGTGTGCCCTGTGCTCTTTGTGCTATGTTCAGTTAATAATGTGTTTTGCACCAATGGCCCCAGAGGAACACTGTTTCATTTGACTGTATTGGTGTATGGTTGAATTGAACTTGAATTTAAATTTATATAGAAAATAAATTAAATAAGTAGTGCAAAATAGAGGAAAATAGTGATGTGGTGTTCATGGGTTCATTGTTCTTTAAGAAATCTGATGGCGAAGGAGAAGAAGTTGTTCATAAGACATTAAGTGTGTGCGTTTGGGATCCTGTACCTCCTGTCTGATGGTAGCAGTGAGAAGAGGGCATGTCCTGGGTGGCGGGGGTCCTTAATGATGGATGCCACTATTTGAGTTATCACCTTTTGAAGGGGTCCTTGATAGTGTGGAGACTAGTGCCCATGCTGGAGCTGGATGGGTTTACAACTCTCTGCAGCTTTGTTCATTCCCGTGCAGTGGCCCCTTCATAGCAGAGGGAGATGCAATCAGACAGAATGCTCTCCATGGTACATCTGTAGAGATCTGCTAGAGTCTTTGGTGACATATCAAATCTCTGAATGAAATATACCTATTGGCATGCCTTCTTCATAACTGCATTAATATTTTGGGTCCAGGATACATCTTCAGAGATATGACACCCAGAAACTTAAAACTGCTCACTTTTTCCCTCAATTCCCCTTGATGAGGACTGGTGTGTGTTTATTGACTTTCCCTTCCTGAAGTCTACAATTAATTGCTTAGTCTTACTCACATTGTGTGCAATGTTGTTGTCACACCACTCAACAAGCTGATGTGTCTCGCTCATGTATGCCTCCTCATCATCATCTGAAGTTGTGCCATTAACAATTGCACCTTTGGCAAACTTACAGATGGCATTTGCATTATGCCTAGCCACACTGTCAATGGTGAAGAAAGAGTAGAGCAGTGGGTTGAACACGTAAACATGTACCACTGAGCACGGGGTTAAACACATGTCCATGAGCTGTGGGTTAAAAACGTATCCTTGAGCAGTGGGTTAAACACGTAAACACGCACACTTGAGCAGTGACTTAACCACGTATCCTTGAGCAGTGGGTTAAACATGTATCCTTGAGCAGTGGGTTAAACACGTACCCTTGAACAGGGGCTTAAACACGTAAACACAGAACCTTGAGAAGTTGGTTAAACACGTAAACACGTACCCCTGAGCAGTGGGTTAAACACGTACCCATGAGCAGGGGATTAAACACGTATCCTTGAGCAGTGGGTTAAACACGTGACCTTCAGCAGTGGGTTAAACAGGTACACACGTACCCTTGAGCTGTGGGTTAAACATGCAAACATGTACCACTGAGCAGGGGGTTAAACACATATCCTTGAGTAGTGGGTTAAACACGTAGCCTTATGCAGTGGGTTAAACACATAGCCTTGAGCATCAGTTTAAACACGTACCCTTGAGCTGTGGGTTACATACGTAAACACGTACCCCTGAGCAGTGGGTGAAACACGAATTACTTTGGTTCTGTCTTCACTAAGGAGGACATAAATAATCTTCCAGAAATAGTAGGGGACAGAGGGTCCAGTGAGATGGAGGAACTGAGCGAAATACATGTTAGTAGGGAAGCGGTGTTAGGTAAATTGAAGGGATTGAAGGCAGATAAATCCCCAGGGCCAGATGGTCTGCGTCCCAGAGTGCTTAAGGAAGTAGTCCAAGAAATAGTGGATGCATTAGTGATAATTTTTCAAAACTCTTTAGATTCTGGACTAGTTCCTGAGGATTGGAGGGTGGCTGATGTAACCCCACTTTTTAAAAAAGGAGGGAGAGAGAAACTGGGGAATTATAGGCCGGTTAGCCTGACATCGGTGGTGGGAAAAATGCTAGAGTCAGTTATCAAAGATGTGATAACAGCACATTTGGAAAGCGGTGAAATCATCGGACAAAGTCAGCATGGATTTGTGAAAGGAAAATCATGTCTGACGAATCTCATAGAATTTTTTGAGGATGTAACTAGTAGAGTGGATAGGGGAGAACCAGTGGATGTAGTATGTTTGGATTTTCAAAAGGCTTTTGACAAGGTCCCACACAGGAGATTAGTGTGCAAACTTAAAGCACACGGTATTGGGGGTAAGGTATTGGTGTGGGTGGAGAGTTGGTTAGCAGACAGGAAGCAAAGAGTGGGAATAAACGGGACCTTTTCAGAATGGCAGGCGGTGACTAGTGGGGTACCGCAAGGCTCAGTGCTGGGACCCCAGTTGTTTACAATATATATTAATGACTTGGATGAGGGAATTAAATGCAGCATCTCCAAGTTTGCGGATGACACGAAGCTGGGTGGCAGTGTTAGCTGTGAGGAGGATGCTAAGAGGATGCAGGGTGACTTGGATAGGTTGGGTGAGTGGGAAAATTCATGGCAGATGCAATTTAATGTGGATAAATGTGAAATTATCCACTTTGGTGGCAAAAATAGGAAAACAGATTATTATCTGAATGGTGGCCGATTAGGAAAAGGGGAGGTGCAACGTGACCTGGGTGTCATTATACACCAGTCATTGAAAGTGGGCATGCAGGAACAGCAGGCGGTGAAAAAGGCGAATGGTATGCTGGCATTTATAGCGAGAGGATTTGAGTACAAGAGCAGGGAGGTACTACTGCAGTTGTACAAGGCCTTGGTGAGACCGCACCTGGAGTATTGTGTGCAGTTTTGGTCCCCTAATCTGAGGAAAGACATCCTTGCCATAGAGGGAGTACAGAGAAGGTTCACCGGATTGATTCCTGGGATGGCAGGACTTTCATATGAAGAAAGACTGGATGAACTGGGCTTGTACTCGTTGGAATTTAGAAGATTGAGGGGGGATCTGATTGAAACGTATAAGATCCTAAAGGGATTGGACAGGCTAGATGCAGGAAGATTGTTTCCGATGTTGGGGAAGTCCAGAACGAGGGGTCACAGTTTGAGGATAGAGGGGAAGCCTTTTAGGATCGAGATTAGGAAAAACTTCTTCACACAGAGAGTGGTGAATCTTGGAATTCTCTGCCACAGGAAACAGTTGAGGCCAGTTCATTGGCTATATTTAAGAGGGAGTTAGATATGGCCCTTGTGGCTACAGGGGTCAGGGGGTATGGAGGGAAGGCTGGGGCGGGGTCCTGAGTTGGATGATCAGCCATGATCATAATAAATGGTGGTGCAGGTTCGAAGGGCCGAATGGCCTACTCCTGCACCTATTTTCTATGTTTCTATGTTTCTATGTATCATTGAGCAGTGCATTAAATACATATCATTGAGCCGAGGGTTAAACTCTCACCCTTGTGCAGTGGTCAAACACGTATCATTGAGCAGGGGGTTAAACACGAATCCCTGAGCAGTGGGTTAAACACGTACCCATGAGCAGTTTCTTAAATAATTAACCTTGAGTAGTGGGTTAAACACGTCCCCTTGAGCAGTGGGTTAAGCACATACCCTTGAGCAGTGGGTTAACTACGCACCCTTGAGCAGTGGGTTAAACACATATCCTTGTGCAGTGTGTTAAACACATATCCTTGTGCAGTGTGTTAAACACATACCCTTGAGCAGTGGGTTAAACACATATCCTTGTGCAGTGTGTTAAACACGTGCCCTTGAGCAGTGGTTATACACGTGCCCTTGAGCAGTGGGTTAAACACGCACCCTTGAGCCATGTGTTAAAAACGTCTTCGTGAGCAGTGGGTTGAACACGTAAGCGCATATTCTTGAGCCGTGGCTTTAAAATGTAAACACATACGCTTGAGCAGTGGGTTAAATACATAAACACATCTCCTTGAGCAGTGGATTAAACACGTATATACGCACCCTTGAGCAGGGATGTAAACACGCACACTTGAGCAGTGGGTTCAACATGCACCCTTGAGCAGTGGGTAAACAGGTATCCTAGAGCAGTGGGGTAAACATGAACCCTTGAGCAGTGAGTTAAAAATGTACCCTTGAGCAGTTAGTTAAACACATAAACATGTATCCTTCAGCAGAGGGTTAAACACACACCCTTTAGCAGTGTCTTAAACACGTACCCTTGAGCAGTGGGTTAAACACGTACTCTTGAGCAGTGGGTTAAATACTTAAACACGCACCCTTGAGCAGTCGGTTAAACACGTACCCTTGAGCGGTGGGTTGATCATGTACCCTTGAGCAGTGCATTAATCACATATATACGCACACTTGAGCAGTGTTTAAACACGCACACTTGAGCAGCGGGTTAAACACGTAAACAGGTATCCTTGAGCAGTGGGTTAAACACACACCCTTTAGCTGTGTCTTAAACAAATACCCTTGAGCAGTGGGTTAAACACGTCCCCTTGAGCAGGGGATTAAACACGCACACTTGAGCAGTGGGTTAAACAGGTATCCTTGAGCAGTGCATTAAAAACATAAACACGCAACCTTGAGCAGTGGGTTAAACACGTATCTTTGAGCAGTGTGTTAAACACATCCTTGAGCAGTGAGTTAAACAGGTAAACACGTATCCTTCAGCAGTGGTTTAAACACGTATCCTTGAGCAGTGGGTTAAACACATAAACACATATGCTGGAGCAGTGGGTTGAATACGTATCCTTGAGCAGCTGGTTAAACACGTAGCCTTCAGCAATGGGTTAAACACATACTCTTAAGTAATGGAGTAAACACACATCACTGCGCATTGTGCTAAACACGTATCTTTGAGCAGTGGGTTAAATACGTACCCTTGAGCAGCAGAGGTTAAACATGTACCCTTGAGCAGTGGGTTAAACACGTAAACAGGTATCCTTGAGCAGTGGGTTAAACACGTAAACATGTATCCTTGAGCAGCGGGTTAAACACGTAAACATGTATCCTTGAGCAGCGGGTTAAACACGTAAACATGTATCCTTGAGCAGCGGGTTAAACACACACCCTTGAGCAGTGGGTTAAACACGTACCCTTGAGCAGTGGGTTAAACACGTGTCTTTGAGCAGTGGGTTAAACACTACCCATGAGTAGTGGGTTAAACATTTAAACACGTATTCTCAAGCAGTAGGTTAAACACGTATCCTTGAGCAGTGGGTTTAACACGTAAACATATATCCTGGAGCAGAGGGTTACACTCGTAACCTTGAGCTGTGGGTAAAACACGTATCACTGAGCAGTGGGTTAAACACGCACCCTTGAGCAGTGGGTTAAACACGTACCCTTGAGCAGTGCATTAAACATGCATCTCTGAGCAGCGGGTTAAACACGTACCCATGAGAAGTGGGTTAAACACGTACTGCTGAGCAGTGGGTTAAACACCCGTGAGCAGGGACTTAAACACGCACACTTGAGCAGTGGGTTCAACATGAACCCTTAAGCAGTGGGTTAAACAGGTATCCTTGAGCAGTGGGGTAAACACGCACACTTGAGCAGTGTGTAAGCACGTATCCTTGAGCAGTGCATTAAAAACTTAAACACGTGCCCTTGAGCAGTGGGTTAAACACGTATCCTTGAGCACTGGGTTAAACATGTAAACACGTATTCTTGAGCAGTGGGTTAAACACATATCCTTGAGCAGTGGGTTAAACACGTACCCATGATCAGTGCGTTAAACATGCATCTGTGAACGGCGGGTTAAACACGTAAACTCATATCCTGCAGGAGTGGTTGAAACACGTATCCTTGAGCTGTGGGTTAAACACGCACCCTTGAGCAGTGGGTTAAACACGTACCCATGAGAAGTGGGTTAAACATGGAAACACGTACCCTTGAGCAGTGGGTTAAACACGTAAACAGGTATCCTTGAGCAGTGGGTTAAACACGTCCCGTTCAGCAGTGGGTTAAATACGTATATATGCACCTTTGAGCAGGGGATTAAACATGCACACTTGAGCAGTGGGTTAAACAGGTATCCTTGAGCAGTGCATTAAAAACGTAAACACGTATCCTTGAGCGGTGTGTTAAACACATCCTTCAGCAGTGAGTTAACAGGTAAACACGTATCCTTCAGCAGTGGGTTAAACACATATCCTTGAGCAGTGGGTTATACACATAAACACGTATGCTGGAGCAGTGGGTTGAACACGTATTCTTGAGCAGCAGGTTAAACACGTAGCCTTCAGCAATGGGCTAAACACATACCCTTAATTAGTGGGGTAAACACGCATCACTGCACATTGTATTAAACATGTATCCTTGAGCAGCGGGTTAAACACGTACCCTTGAGCAGTGCGTTAAACATGCATCTGCGAGCAGCATGTTAAACACGTAAACTCATATCCTGCAGGAGTGGTTGAAACATGTTTCCTTGAGCAGCGGGTTAAACACGCACCCTTGAGCAGTGGGTTAAACACGTACCCTTGAGCAGTGCGTTAAACATGCATCTGTGAGCAGTGTGTTAAACACGTAAACTCATATCCTGCAGGAGTGGTTGAAACACATTTCCTTGAGCTGTGGGTTAAACACGCACCCTTGAGATGTGTCTTAAACACTTACCCATGAGCACTGGGTTAAACATGGAAACACGTACCCTTGAGCAGTGGGTTAAACACGTAAACGGGTATCCTTGAGCAGTGGGCTAAACACACACCCTTTAGCTGTGTCTTAAACACGTACCCTTGAGCAGTGGGTTAAACACGTACTGTTCAGCAGTGGGTTAAGTACGTATATATGCATCCTTGAGCAGGGGATTAAACACGCACTCTTGAGCAGTGGGTTATACAGGTATCCTTGAGCAGTGGGTTAAACATTTAACACGTATCCTTGAACAGTGGGTTAAACATTTAACACGTATCCTTGAGCAGTGGGTTAAACAGGTATCCTTGAGCACTGGGATAAACATGTAAACACGTATTCTTGAGCAGTGGGTTAAACACGTAAACACGAACCCTTAAGCAGTGGGTTAAACACGCATCCTTGAGCAGTGGGTTAAACACACATCACTGAGCGGTGGGTTAAACACGCATCTTTGAGCAGTCGGTTAAACACGTACCCTTGAGCGGCGTTAAACACTTACCCTTGCAGAGTGAGTTATACACATAAACACGTATCCTTGAGCAGCGGGTTAAACAACAGAGCCTTGAGCAGTGCATTAAATATGTATCCTTGGGCAGTGGGTTAAACACGTAAACACGCACCCTTGGGCAGTGGGTTAAACATGTAAACACACACCCTTGGGCAGTGGGTTAAACACGTACCCTTGAGCACAGGGTTAAACACACACCCTTTAGCAGTGTCTTAAACACGTACCCTTGAGCAGTGGATTAAACACGTATATACACACCCTTGAGCAGGGGCCTAAACACGCACACTTGAGCAGTGGGTTAAACACGTACCCTTGAGCAGTGGGTTAAACACGTACTCTTGAGCAGTGGGTTAAATACTTAAACACGCACCCTTGAGCAGTGGGTTAAACACGTACTCTTGAGCAGTGGGTTAAATACTTAAACACGCACCCTTGAGCAGTCGGTTAAACACGTACCCTTGAGCAGTGGGTTGATCATGTACCATTGAGCAGTGCGTTAATCACGTATATTCGCACACTTGAGCAGCGTTTAAACACGCACACTTGAGCAGTGGGTTAAATACGCACCCTTGAGCAGTGGGTTAAACACGTATCCTTGTGCAGTGTGTTAAACACGAACCTTTGAGTAGTGGGTTAAACATGCAAACAGGTATCTTTGAGCAGAGGGTTAAACACACACCCTTTAGCTGTGTCTTAAACACGTACCCTTGAGCAGTGGGTTAAACACGTACTCTTGAGCAGTGGGTTAAATACTTAAACACTCACCCTTGAGCAGTCGATTAAACACATACCCTTGAGCAGTGGGTTGATCACATACCCTTCAGCAGTGAGTTAATCACGTATATACGCACACTTGAGGAGTGGGTTAAACACGCACCCTTGAGCAGTGGGTTAAACACGTGTCTTTGAGCAGTGTGTTAAACACGAACCCTTAAGCAGTGGGTGAAACACGTATTCTTGAGCGGTGTGTTAAACACATCCTTGACCAGTGAGTTAAACAGGTAAACACGTATCCTTCAGCAGCGGGTTAAACACGTATCCTTGAGCAGTGGGTTAAACACGTAAACAGGTATCCTTGAGCAGTGGGTTAAACACACACCCTTTGGCTGTGTCTTAAACACATACCCTTGAGCAGTGGGTTAAACACGTACCCTTGAGCAGTGGGTGAAACACGTATCCTTGAGCAGTGGATTAAACGCGTATCCTGGAGCAGTGGGTTAAACACGTACCCATGAGCAGTGGGTTAAACACGTATCCTTGAGCAGTGGGTTAAACACGTATCCATGAGCAGTGGGTTAAACACGTATCCATGAGCAGTGGGTTAAACACGTATCCATGAGCAGTGGGTTAAACTCATGCTTTTGAGCAGTGGGTTAAGCACATATATACGCATCCTTGAGCAGTATTTAAACACACACACTTGAGCAGTGGGTTAAACACGCACCCTTTAGCAGTGGATTAAACATGTATCCTTGAGCAGTGGGTTAAGCACGTATTCTTGAGCAGTGCACTAAAAACGTAGACGCGTACCCTTGAGCAGTGGGTGAAACACGTATCCTTGAGCAGTCTGTTAAACACATCCTTGAGCAATGGGTTAAACAGGGAAACGCGTATCCTTGAGCAGTGGGTTAAACACATACCCTTAAGTAGTGGGTTAAACACGCATCACTGCGCAGTGGGTTAAACAAGTATCCTTGAGCAGTGGGTTAAACACGTACCCTTAGGCAGGGTTAAACACGTACCCTTGAGCGGGGTTAAACACGTACCTTTGTGGAGTGGGTTAATCACATAAACACATATCACTGAGCAGTGGGTTAAACACACAATCACTGAGCAGTGGGTTAAACACGCACCCTTGAGCAGTGGTTTAAACATGTATCCTTGAGCAGTGGGTTAAACACACATCACTGAGCGGTGGGTTAAACATGTACCCTTGAGCGGGGTTAAACACTTACCCTTGCGGAGTGGGTTATGCACATAAACACGTATCCTTGAGCAGCGGGTTAAACAGGTATCCTTGAACAGTGGGTTAAACATTTAACACGTATCCTTGAGCAGTGGGTTAAACAGGTATCCTTGAGCACTGGGATAAACATGTAAACACGTATTCTTGAGCAGTGGGTTAAACACGTAAACACGAACCCTTAAGCAGTGGGTTAAACACGCATCCTTGAGCAGTGGTTTAAACATGTATCCTTGAGCAGTGGGTTAAACACACATCACTGAGCGGTGGGTTAAACACGCATCTTTGAGCAGTCGGTTAAACACGTACCCTTGAGCGGGGTTAAACACTTACCCTTGCAGAGTGGGTTATACACATAAACACGTATCCTTGAGCAGCGGGTTAAACAACAGAGCCTTGAGCAGAGCATTAAATATGTATCCTTGGGCAGTGGGTTAAACACGTAAACACGCACCCTTGGGCAGTGGGTTAAACATGTAAACACACACCCTTGGGCAGTGGGTTAAACACGTACCCTTGAGCACAGGGTTAAACACACACCCTTTAGCAGTGTCTTAAACACGTACCCTTGAGCAGTGGGTTAAACACGTACCCTTGAGCAGTGGGTTAAACACGTACTCTTGAGCAGTGGGTTAAATACTTAAACACGCACCCTTGAGCAGTCGGTTAAACACGTACCCTTGAGCAGTGGGTTGATCATGTACCATTGAGCAGTGCGTTAATCACGTATATTCGCACACTTGAGCAGCGTTTAAACACGCACACTTGAGCAGTGGGTTAAATACGCACCCTTGAGCAGTGGGTTAAACACGTATCCTTGTGCGGTGTGTTAAACACGAACCTTTGAGTAGTGGGTTAAACATGCAAACAGGTATCTTTGAGCAGAGGGTTAAACACACACCCTTTAGCTGTGTCTTAAACACGTACCCTTGAGCAGTGGGTTAAACACGTACTCTTGAGCAGTGGGTTAAATACTTGAACACTCACCCTTGAGCAGTCGATTAAACACATACCCTTGAGCAGTGGGTTGATCACGTACCCTTCAGCAGTGAGTTAATCACGTATATACGCACACTTGAGCAGCGTTTAAAGACGCACACTTGAGGAGTGGGTTAAACACGCACCCTTGAGCAGTGGGTTAAACACGTGTCTTTGAGCAGTGTGTTAAACACGAACCCTTAAGCAGTGGGTGAAACACGTATTCTTGAGCGGTGTGTTAAACACATCCTTGACCAGTGAGTTAAACAGGTAAACATGTATCCTTCAGCAGCGGGTTAAACACGTATCCTTGAGCAGTGGGTTAAACACGTAAACAGGTATCCTTGAGCAGTGGGTTAAACACACACCCTTTGGCTGTGTCTTAAACACATACCCTTGAGCAGTGGGTTAAACACGTACCCTTGAGCAGTGGGTGAAACACGTATCCTTGAGCAGTGGATTAAACGCGTATCCTGGAGCAGTGGGTTAAACACGTACCCATGAGCAGTGGGTTAAACACGTATCCTTGAGCAGTGGGTTAAACACGTATCCATGAGCAGTGGGTTAAACACGCACCCTTTAGCAGTGGATTAAACATGTATCCTTGAGCAGTGGGTTAAGCACGTATTCTTGAGCAGTGCACTAAAAACGTAGACGCGTACCCTTGAGCAGTGGGTGAAACACGTATCCTTGAGCAGTCTGTTAAACACATCCTTGAGCAATGGGTTAAACAGGGAAACGCGTATCCTTGAGCAGTGGGTTAAACACATACCCTTAAGTAGTGGGTTAAACACGCATCACTGCGCAGTGGGTTAAACAAGTAACCTTGAGCAGTGGGTTAAACACGTACCCTTGTGCAGGGTTAAACACGTACCCTTTAGCGGGGTTAAACACGTACCTTTGTGGAGTGGGTTAATCACATAAACACATATCACTGAGCAGTGGGTTAAACACACAATCACTGAGCAGTGGGTTAAACACGCACCCTTGAGCAGTGGTTTAAACATGTATCCTTGAGCAGTGGGTTAAACACACATCACTGAGCGGTGGGTTAAACATGTACCCTTGAGCGGGGTTAAACACTTACCCTTGCGGAGTGGGTTATGCACATAAACACGTATCCTTGAGCAGCGGGTTAAACAGGTATCCTTGAACAGTGGGTTAAACATTTAACACGTATCCTTGAGCAGTGGGTTAAACAGGTATCCTTGAGCACTGGGATAAACATGTAAACACGTATTCTTGAGCAGTGGGTTAAACACGTAAACACGAACCCTTAAGCAGTGGGTTAAACACGCATCCTTGAGCAGTGGTTTAAACATGTATCCTTGAGCAGTGGGTTAAACACACATCACTGAGCGGTGGGTTAAACACGCATCTTTGAGCAGTCGGTTAAACACGTACCCTTGAGCGGGGTTAAACACTTACCCTTGCAGAGTGGGTTATACACATAAACACGTATCCTTGAGCAGCGGGTTAAACAACAGAGCCTTGAGCAGTGCATTAAATATGTATCCTTGGGCAGTGGGTTAAACACGTAAACACGCACCCTTGGGCAGTGGGTTAAACATGTAAACACACACCCTTGGGCAGTGGGTTAAACACGTACCCTTGAGCACAGGGTTAAACACACACCCTTTAGCAGTGTCTTAAACACGTACCCTTGAGCAGTGGATTAAACACGTATATACACACCCTTGAGCAGGGGCCTAAACACGCACACTTGAGCAGTGGGTTAAACACGTACTCTTGAGCAGTGGGTTAAATACGTACTCTTGAGCAGTGGGTTAAGTACTTAAACACGCACCCTTGAGCAGTCGGTTAAACACGTACCCTTGAGCAGTGGGTTGATCATGTACCATTGAGCAGTGCGTTAATCACGTATATTCGCACACTTGAGCAGCGTTTAAACACGCACACTTGAGCAGTGGGTTAAATACGCACCCTTGAGCAGTGGGTTAAACACGTATCCTTGAGCAGTGTGTTAAACACGAACCTTTGAGTAGTGGGTTAAACATGCAAACAGGTATCTTTGAGCAGAGGGTTAAACACACACCCTTTAGCTGTGTCTTAAACACGTACCCTTGAGCAGTGGGTTAAACACGTACTCTTGAGCAGTGGGTTGATCACGTACCCTTCAGCAGTGAGTTAATCACGTACATATGCACACTTGAGCAGCGTTTAAAGACGCACACTTGAGGAGTGGGTTAAACACGCACCCTTGAGCAGTGGGTTAAACACGTGTCTTTGAGCAGTGTGTTAAACACGAACCCTTAAGCAGTGGGTGAAACACGTATTCTTGAGCGGTGTGTTAAACACATCCTTGACCAGTGAGTTAAACAGGTAAACACGTATCCTTCAGCAGCGGGTTAAACACGTATCCTTGAGCAGTGGGTTAAACACGTAAACAGGTATCCTTGAGCAGTGGGTTAAACACACACCCTTTGGCTGTGTCTTAAACACATACCCTTGAGCAGTGGGTTAAACACGTACCCTTGAGCAGTGGGTGAAACACGTATCCTTGAGCAGTGGATTAAACGCGTATCCTGGAGCAGTGGGTTAAACACGTACCCATGAGCAGTGGGTTAAACACGTATCCTTGAGCAGTGGGTTAAACACGTATCCATGAGCAGTGGGTTAAACACGTATCCTTGAGCAGTGGGTTAAACACGTAAACAGGTATCCTTGAGCAGTGGGTTAAACACACACCCTTTGGCTGTGTCTTAAACACATACCCTTGAGCAGTGGGTTAAACACGTACCCTTGAGCAGTGGGTGAAACACGTATCCTTGAGCAGTGGATTAAACGCGTATCCTGGAGCAGTGGGTTAAACACGTACCCATGAGCAGTGGGTTAAACACGTATCCTTGAGCAGTGGGTTAAACACGTATCCATGAGCAGTGGGTTAAACACGTATCCATGAGCAGTGGGTTAAACACGTATCCATGAGCAGTGGGTTAAACTCATGCTTTTGAGCAGTGGGTTAAGCACATATATACGCATCCTTGAGCAGTATTTAAACACACACACTTGAGCAGTGGGTTAAACACGCACCCTTTAGCAGTGGATTAAACATGTATCCTTGAGCAGTGGGTTAAGCACGTATTCTTGAGCAGTGCACTAAAAACGTAGACGCGTACCCTTGAGCAGTGGGTGAAACACGTATCCTTGAGCAGTCTGTTAAACACATCCTTGAGCAATGGGTTAAACAGGGAAACGCGTATCCTTGAGCAGTGGGTTAAACACATACCCTTAAGTAGTGGGTTAAACACGCATCACTGCGCAGTGGGTTAAACAAGTATCCTTGAGCAGTGGGTTAAACACCTACCCTTGTGCAGGGTTAAACACGTACCCTTGAGCGGGGTTAAACACGTACCTTTGTGGAGTGGGTTAATCACATAAACACATATCACTGAGCAGTGGGTTAAACACACAATCACTGAGCAGTGGGTTAAACACGCACCCTTGAGCAGTGGTTTAAACATGTATCCTTGAGCAGTGGGTTAAACACACATCACTGAGCGGTGGGTTAAACATGTACCCTTGAGCGGGGTTAAACACTTACCCTTGCGGAGTGGGTTATGCACATAAACACGTATCCTTGAGCAGCGGGTTAAACAGGTATCCTTGAACAGTGGGTTAAACATTTAACACGTATCCTTGAGCAGTGGGTTAAACAGGTATCCTTGAGCACTGGGATAAACATGTAAACACGTATTCTTGAGCAGTGGGTTAAACACGTAAACACGAACCCTTAAGCAGTGGGTTAAACACGCATCCTTGAGCAGTGGTTTAAACATGTATCCTTGAGCAGTGGGTTAAACACACATCACTGAGCGGTGGGTTAAACACGCATCTTTGAGCAGTCGGTTAAACACGTACCCTTGAGCGGCGTTAAACACTTACCCTTGCAGAGTGAGTTATACACATAAACACGTATCCTTGAGCAGCGGGTTAAACAACAGAGCCTTGAGCAGTGCATTAAATATGTATCCTTGGGCAGTGGGTTAAACACGTAAACACGCACCCTTGGGCAGTGGGTTAAACATGTAAACACACACCCTTGGGCAGTGGGTTAAACACGTACCCTTGAGCACAGGGTTAAACACACACCCTTTAGCAGTGTCTTAAACACGTACCCTTGAGCAGTGGATTAAACACGTATATACACACCCTTGAGCAGGGGCCTAAACACGCACACTTGAGCAGTGGGTTAAACACGTACCCTTGAGCAGTGGGTTAAACACGTACTCTTGAGCAGTGGGTTAAATACTTAAACACGCACCCTTGAGCAGTCGGTTAAACACGTACCCTTGAGCAGTGGGTTGATCATGTACCATTGAGCAGTGCGTTAATCACGTATATTCGCACACTTGAGCAGCGTTTAAACACGCACACTTGAGCAGTGGGTTAAATACGCACCCTTGAGCAGTGGGTTAAACACGTATCCTTGAGCAGTGTGTTAAACATGAACCTTTGAGTAGTGGGTTAAACATGCAAACAGGTATCTTTGAGCAGAGGGTTAAACACACACCCTTTAGCTGTGTCTTAAACACGTACCCTTGAGCAGTGGGTTAAACACGTACTCTTGAGCAGTGGGTTAAATACTTAAACACTCACCCTTGAGCAGTCGATTAAACACATACCCTTGAGCAGTGGGTTGATCACGTACCCTTCAGCAGTGAGTTAATCACGTATATATGCACACTTGAGCAGCGTTTAAAGACGCACACTTGAGGAGTGGGTTAAACACGCACCCTTGAGCAGTGGGTTAAACACGTGTCTTTGAGCAGTGTGTTAAACACGAACCCTTAAGCAGTGGGTGAAACACGTATTCTTGAGCGGTGTGTTAAACACATCCTTGACCAGTGAGTTAAACAGGTAAACACGTATCCTTCAGCAGCGGGTTAAACACGTATCCTTGAGCAGTGGGTTAAACACGTAAACAGGTATCCTTGAGCAGTGGGTTAAACACATACCCTTTGGCTGTGTCTTAAACACATACCCTTGAGCAGTGGGTTAAACACGTACCCTTGAGCAGTGGGTGAAACACGTATCCTTGAGCAGTGGATTAAACGCGTATCCTGGAGCAGTGGGTTAAACACGTACCCATGAGCAGTGGGTTAAACACGTATCCTTGAGCAGTGGGTTAAACACATATGCATGAGCAGTGGGTTAAACACGTATCCATGAGCAGTGGGTTAAACTCATGCTTTTGAGCAGTGGGTTAAGCACATATATACGCATCCTTGAGCAGTATTTAAACACACACACTTGAGCAGTGGGTTAAACACGCACCCTTTAGCAGTGGATTAAACATGTATCCTTGAGCAGTGGGTTAAGCACGTATTCTTGAGCAGTGCACTAAAAACGTAGACGCGTACCCTTGAGCAGTGGGTGAAACACGTATCCTTGAGCAGTCTGTTAAACACATCCTTGAGCAATGGGTTAAACAGGGAAACGCGTATCCTTGAGCAGTGGGTTAAACACATACCCTTAAGTAGTGGGTTAAACACGCATCACTGCGCAGTGGGTTAAACAAGTATCCTTGAGCAGTGGGTTAAACACGTACCCTTGTGCAGGGTTAAACACGTACCCTTGAGCGGGGTTAAACACGTACCTTTGTGGAGTGGGTTAATCACATAAACACATATCACTGAGCAGTGGGTTAAACACACAATCACTGAGCAGTGGGTTAAACACGCACCCTTGAGCAGTGGTTTAAACATGTATCCTTGAGCAGTGGGTTAAACACACATCACTGAGCGGTGGGTTAAACATGTACCCTTGAGCGGGGTTAAACACTTACCCTTGCGGAGTGGGTTATGCACATAAACACGTATCCTTGAACAGTGGGTTAAACATTTAACACGTATCCTTGAGCAGTGGGTTAAACAGGTATCCTTGAGCACTGGGATAAACATGTAAACACGTATTCTTGAGCAGTGGGTTAAACACGTAAACACGAACCCTTAAGCAGTGGGTTAAACACGCATCCTTGAGCAGTGGTTTAAACATGTATCCTTGAGCAGTGGGTTAAACACACATCACTGAGCGGTGGGTTAAACACGCATCTTTGAGCAGTCGGTTAAACACGTACCCTTGAGCGGGGTTAAACACTTACCCTTGCAGAGTGGGTTATACACATAAACACGTATCCTTGAGCAGCGGGTTAAACAACAGAGCCTTGAGCAGAGCATTAAATATGTATCCTTGGGCAGTGGGTTAAACACGTAAACACGCACCCTTGGGCAGTGGGTTAAACATGTAAACACACACCCTTGGGCAGTGGGTTAAACACGTACCCTTGAGCACAGGGTTAAACACACACCCTTTAGCAGTGTCTTAAACACGTACCCTTGAGCAGTGGGTTAAACATTTAACACGTATCCTTGAGCAGTGGGTTCAACAGGTATCCTTGAGCACTGGGATAAACATGTAAACACGTATTCTTGAGCAGTGGGTTAAACACGTAAACACGAACCCTTAAGCAGTGGGTTAAACACGCATCCTTGAGCAGTGGGTTAAACACACATCACTGAGCGGTGGGTTAAACACGCATCTTTGAGCAGTCGGTTAAACACGTACCCTTGAGCGGGGTTAAACACTTACCCTTGCAGAGTGGGTTATACACATAAACACGTATCCTTGAGCAGCGGGTTAAACAACAGAGCCTTGAGCAGTGCATTAAATATGTATCCTTGGGCAGTGGTTTAAACATGTATCCTTGAGCAGTGGGTTAAACACACATCACTGAGCGGTGGGTTAAACATGTACCCTTGAGCGGGGTTAAACACTTACCCTTGCGGAGTGGGTTATGCACATAAACACGTATCCTTGAGCAGCGGGTTAAACATGTATCCTTGAGCAATGGGTTAAACACGAAAACACGCACCCTTGGGCATTGGGTTAAACACGTACCCTTGTGCAGGGTTAAACACGTACCCTTAAGGAGTGGGTTAAACACATAAGCACGTATCCTTGAGCAGCGGGTTAAACAAGTACCCTTGAACAGTAGGTTAAACACGTAAACACGTATCCTTGAGCAGAGGGTTAAACACACACCCTTTAGCAGTCTCTTAAACACGTACCCTTGAGCAGAGGGTTAAACACATACCCTTGAGCAGTTGATTAAACACGTACCCTTGAACAGTGGGTTCATCACGTACCGTTGAGCAGTGGGTTAATCACGTATATACGCACACTTGAGCAGCGTTTAAACACGCACACTTCAGCAGTGGGTTAACTACGCACCCTTGAGCAGTGGGTTAAACACGTATCCTTGAGCAGTGGGTTAAACATGCATCTGTGAGCAGCGTGTTAAACACGTAAACTCATATCCTGCAGGAGTGGTTGAAATACGTATCCTTGAGCTGTGGGTTAAACACATACCATTGAGCAGTGGGTTAAACACGTATCCTTGAGCAGAGCGATAAACACGTACCCTCGAGCAGTGGGTTAAACACGTACCTATGAGCAGTGAGTTAAACATGGAAACACGTACCCTTGAGCAGTGGGTTAAACACGTAAACAGGTATCCTTGAGCAGTGGGTTAAACACACACCCTTTGGCTGTGTCTTAAACACATACCCTTGAGCAGTGAGTTAAACATGTACCATTGAGCAGTGGGTTAAACACATATATACGCACCTTTGAGCAGGGGATTAAACACGCACCCTTGAGCAGTAGGTTAAACAGGTATCCTTGAGGAGTGCATTAAAAACGTAAACACATACCGTTGAGCAGTGGATGAAACACGTACCCTTGAGCAGTCTGTTAAACACATCCTTGAGCAATGGGTTAAACAGGGAAACACGTATCCTGGAGCAGTGGGTTAAACACGTACCCATGAGCAGTGGGTTAAACACGTATCCATGAGCAGTGGGTTAATCACGTATCCATGAGCAGTGGGTTAAACTCATGCTTTTGAGCAGTGGGTTAAGCACATATATACGCATCCTTGAGCAGTATTTAAACACACACACTTGAGCAGTGGATTAAACATGTATCCTTGAGCAGTGGGTTAAGCACGTATTCTTGAGCAGTGCACTAAAAACGTAGACGCGTATCCTTGAGCAGTGGGTGAAACACGTATCCTTAAGCAGTCTGTTAAACACATCCTTGAGCAATGGGTTAAACAGGGAAACGCGTATCCTTGAGCAGTGGGTTAAACACATACCCTTAAGTAGTGGGTTAAACACGCATCACTGCGCAGTGGGTTAAACAAGTATCCTTGAGCAGTGGGTTGAACACGTACCCTTGTGCAGGGTTAAACACTTACCCTTGAGCAGTGGATTAAACACGTACACACATATCCTTGAGCAGTGGGTTAAACACACACCCTTTTGCAGTGTCTTACACACGTACCCTTGAGCAGTGGGTTAAACACATACCGTTGATCAGTGGGTCAAACATGTATATGCGCACCCTTGAGCAGGGGCTTAAACACGCACTCTTGAGCAGTGGGTTAAACAGGTATCATTGAGCACGGGGTTAAACACGTATACTTGAACAGTGGGTTAAACATGTAAACACATATCCTTGAGCAGTGGGTTAAACACTTAACACGTATCCTGGAGCAGTGGTTTAAACACGTATCCTTGAGCAGTGGGTTAAAAACACATCACTGGGCAGTGGGTTAAACACACATCCTTGAACAGTGGGTTAAACATGTACCCTTGAGCGGGGTTAAACACTTACCCTTGCGGAGCGGGTTATACACATAAACACATATCCTTGAGCAGCGGGTTAAACACGTAAATACGCACCCTTGAGCAGGGTTAAACACGTAAACACATATCCTTGAGCAGTGTTTTAACCACGTAAACACGTACCCTTGAGGAGTGGGTTAAGCACGTAAACACGTATTCTTGAGCAGCGGGTTGAACACGTAGCCTCCAGCAATGGGTTAAACACATACCCTTAAGTAGTGGGGTAAACACGCATCACTGTGCATTTTGTTAAACACGTATCCTTGAACAGTGGGTTAAACACGTACCCCTGAGCAGTTCGTTAAACACGCAAACACGTATCCTTGAACAGTGGGTTAAACACATACTCTTGAGCAGTGGGTTAAACACATACCCTTTAGCAGTGTCTTAAACACGTACCCTTGAGCAGTGGGTTAAACAAGTACCCTTGAGCAGTGGGTTAAACACGTACCCTTGAACAGTCGATTAAACACGTACCCTTGAGCAGTGGGTTGATCACGTACCGTTGAGCAGTGGGTTAAACACGTATATACGCACACTTGAGCAGCGTTTAAACACGCACACTTGAGCAGTGGGTTAACTACGCACCCTTGAGCAGTGGGTTAAACACATATCCTTGTGCAGTGTGTTAAACACATACCCTTGAGCAGTGGGTTAAACACGTACCCTTGAGCAGTGGGTTAAACACGTACCCTTGAGCAGTGGGTTAAACATGCATCTGTGAGCAGCGTGTTAAACACGTAAACTCATATCCTGCAGGAGTGGTTGAAATACATATCCTTGAGCTGTGGGTTAAACACATACCATTGAGCAGTGGGTTAAACACGTAAACAGGTATCCTTGAGCAGTGGGTTAAAGACACACCCTTTGGCTGTGTCTTAAACACATACCCTTGAGCAGTGAGTTAAACATGTACCATTGAGCAGTGGGTTAAACACATATATACGCACCTTTGAGCAGGGGATTAAAGACGCACCCTTGAGCAGTAGGTTAAACAGGTATCCTTGAGGAGTGCATTAAAAACGTAAACACATACCCTTGAGCAGTGGGTGAAACACGTACCCTTGAGCAGTCTGTTAAACACATCCTTGAGCAATGGGTTAAACAGGGAAACACGTATCCTGGAGCAGTGGGTTAAACACGTATCCTTGAGCAGTGGGTTAAACACGTACCCATGAGCAGTGGGTTAAACACATATCCATGAGCAGTGGGTTAAACACGTATCCATGAGCAGTGGGTTAAACACGTATCCATGAGCAGTGGGTTAAACTCATGCTTTTGAGCAGTGGGTTAAGCACATATATACGCATCCTTGAGCAGTATTTAAACACACACACTTGAGCAGTGGGTTAAACACGCACCCTTTAGCAGTGGATTAAACATGTATCCTTGAGCAGTGGGTTAAGCACGTATTCTTGAGCAGTGCACTAAAAACGTAGACGCGTACCCTTGAGCAGTGGGTGAAACACGTATCCTTGAGCAGTCTGTTAAACACATCCTTGAGCAATGGGTTAAACAGGGAAACGCGTATCCTTGAGCAGTGGGTTAAACACATACCCTTAAGTAGTGGGTTAAACACGCATCACTGCGCAGTGGGTTAAACAAGTATCCTTGAGCAGTGGGTTGAACACGTACCCTTGTGCAGGGTTAAACACTTACCCTTGAGGAGTGGGTTAAACACATAAACACGTACCCTGGAGCAGTGGGTTAAACAAGTATCCTTGAGCAGTGGGTTAAACACGTACCCATGAGCAGTGGGTTAAACATGTACCCATGAGCAGTGGGATAAATGTAAACTCATACCCTTGAGCAGTGGATTAAACACGTAAACACATATCCTTGAGCAGTGGGTTAAACACACACCCTTTTGCAGTGTCTTACACACGTACCCTTGAGCAGTGGGTTAAACACATACCGTTGATCAGTGGGTCAAACACGTATATGCGCACCCTTGAGCAGGGGCTTAAACACGCACTCTTGAGCAGTGGGTTAAACAGGTATCATTGAGCACGGGGTTAAACACGTATACTTGAACAGTGGGTTAAACATGTAAACACATATCCTTGAGCAGTGGGTTAAACACTTAACACATATCCTGGAGCAGTGGTTTAAACACGTATCCTTGAGCAGTGGGTTAAAAACACATCACTGGGCAGTGGGTTAAACACACATCCTTGAACAGTGGGTTAAACATGTACCCTTGAGCGGGGTTAAACACTTACCCTTGCGGAGCAGGTTATACACATAAACACATATCCTTGAGCAGCGGGTTAAACACGTAAATACGCACCCTTGAGCAGGGTTAAACACGTAAACACATATCCTTGAGCAGTGTTTTAACCACGTAAACACGTACCCTTGAGGAGTGGGTTAAGCACGTAAACACATATTCTTGAGCAGCGGGTTGAACACGTAGCCTCCAGCAATGGGTTAAACACATACCCTTAAGTAGTGGGGTAAACACGCATCACTGTGCATTTTGTTAAACACGTATCCTTGAACAGTGGGTTAAACACGTACCCCTGAGCAGTGCGTTAAACACGCAAACACGTATCCTTGAACAGTGGGTTAAACACATGCCCTTGAGCAGTGGGTTAAACACGTACCCTTGAGCAGTGGGTTAAACATGCATCTGTGAGCAGCGTGTTAAACACGTAAACTCATATCCTGCAGGAGTGGTTGAAATACGTATCCTTGAGCTGTGGGTTAAACACATACCATTGAGCAGTGGGTTAAACACGTATCCTTGAGCAGAGCGATAAACACGTACCCTCGAGCAGTGGGTTAAACACGTACCTATGAGCAGTGAGTTAAACATGGAAACACGTACCCTTGAGCAGTGGGTTAAACACGTAAACAGGTATCCTTGAGCAGTGGGTTAAACACACACCCTTTGGCTGTGTCTTAAACACATACCCTTGAGCAGTGAGTTAAACATGTACCATTGAGCAGTGGGTTAAACACATATATACGCACCTTTGAGCAGGGGATTAAACACGCACCCTTGAGCAGTAGGTTAAACAGGTATCCTTGAGGAGTGCATTAAAAACGTAAACACATACCCTTGAGCAGTGGGTGAAACACGTACCCTTGAGCAGTCTGTTAAACACATCCTTGAGCAATGGGTTAAACAGGGAAACACGCATCCTTTAGCAGTGGATTAAACATGTATCCTTGAGCAGTGGGTTAAGCACGTATTCTTGAGCAGTGCACTAAAAACGTAGACGCGTACCCTTGAGCAGTGGGTGAAACACGTATCCTTGAGCAGTCTGTTAAACACATCCTTGAGCAATGGGTTAAACAGGGAAACGCGTATCCTTGAGCAGTGGGTTAAACACATACCCTTAAGTAGTGAGTTAAACACGCATCACTGCGCAGTGGGTTAAACAAGTATCCTTGAGCAGTGGGTTGAACACGTACCCTTGTGCAGGGTTAAACACTTACCCTTGAGGAGTGGGTTAAACACATAAACACGTACCCTGGAGCAGTGGGTTAAACACGTACCCATGAGCAGTGGTTTAAACACGTACCCATGAGCAGTGGGTTAAACATGTACCCATGAGCAGTGGGATAAATGTAAACTCATACCCTTGAGCAGTGGATTAAACACGTAAACACATATCCTTGAGCAGTGGGTTAAACACACACCCTTTTGCAGTGTCTTACACACGTACCCTTGAGCAGTGGGTTAAACACATACCGTTGATCAGTGGGTCAAACACGTATATGCGCACCCTTGAGCAGGGGCTTAAACACGCACTCTTGAGCAGTGGGTTAAACAGGTATCATTGAGCACGGGGTTAAACACGTATACTTGAACAGTGGGTTAAACATGTAAACACATATCCTTGAGCAGTGGGTTAAACACTTAACACATATCCTGGAGCAGTGGTTTAAACACGTATCCTTGAGCAGTGGGTTAAAAACACATCACTGGGCAGTGGGTTAAACACACATCCTTGAACAGTGGGTTAAACATGTACCCTTGAGCGGGGTTAAACACTTACCCTTGCGGAGCGGGTTATACACATAAACACATATCCTTGAGCAGCGGGTTAAACACGTAAATACGCACCCTTGAGCAGGGTTAAACACGTAAACACATATCCTTGAGCAGTGTTTTAACCACGTAAACACGTACCCTTGAGGAGTGGGTTAAACACGTAAACACGTATTCTTGAGCAGCGGGTTGAACACGTAGCCTCCAGCAATGGGTTAAACACATACCCTTAAGTAGTGGGGTAAACACGCATCACTGTGCATTTTGTTAAACACGTATCCTTGAACAGTGGGTTAAACACGTACCCCTGAGCAGTGCGTTAAACACGCAAACACGTATCCTTGAACAGAGGGTTAAACACATACCCTTGAGCAGTGGGTTAAACACGTACCCTTGAGCAGTGGGTTAAACATGCATCTGTGAGCAGCGTGTTAAACACGTAAACTCATATCCTGCAGGAGTGGTTGAAATACGTATCCTTGAGCTGTGGGTTAAACACATACCATTGAGCAGTGGGTTAAACACGTATCCTTGAGCAGAGCGATAAACACGTACCCTCGAGCAGTGGGTTAAACACGTACCTATGAGCAGTGAGTTAAACATGGAAACACGTACCCTTGAGCAGTGGGTTAAACACGTAAACAGGTATCCTTGAGCAGTGGGTTAAACACACACCCTTTGGCTGTGTCTTAAACACATACCCTTGAGCAGTGAGTTAAACATGTACCATTGAGCAGTGGGTTAAACACATATATACGCACCTTTGAGCAGGGGATTAAACACGCACCCTTGAGCAGTAGGTTAAACAGGTATCCTTGAGGAGTGCATTAAAAACGTAAACACATACCCTTGAGCAGTGGGTGAAACACGTACCCTTGAGCAGTCTGTTAAACACATCCTTGAGCAATGGGTTAAACAGGGAAACACGCATCCTTTAGCAGTGGATTAAACATGTATCCTTGAGCAGTGGGTTAAGCACGTATTCTTGAGCAGTGCACTAAAAACGTAGACGCGTACCCTTGAGCAGTGGGTGAAACACGTATCCTTGAGCAGTCTGTTAAACACATCCTTGAGCAATGGGTTAAACAGGGAAACGCGTATCCTTGAGCAGTGGGTTAAACACATACCCTTAAGTAGTGAGTTAAACACGCATCACTGCGCAGTGGGTTAAACAAGTATCCTTGAGCAGTGGGTTGAACACGTACCCTTGTGCAGGGTTAAACACTTACCCTTGAGGAGTGGGTTAAACACATAAACACGTACCCTGGAGCAGTGGGTTAAACACGTACCCATGAGCAGTGGTTTAAACACGTACCCATGAGCAGTGGGTTAAACATGTACCCATGAGCAGTGGGATAAATGTAAACTCATACCCTTGAGCAGTGGATTAAACACGTAAACACATATCCTTGAGCAGTGGGTTAAACACACACCCTTTTGCAGTGTCTTACACACGTACCCTTGAGCAGTGGGTTAAACACATACCGTTGATCAGTGGGTCAAACACGTATATGCGCACCCTTGAGCAGGGGCTTAAACACGCACTCTTGAGCAGTGGGTTAAACAGGTATCATTGAGCACGGGGTTAAACACGTATACTTGAACAGTGGGTTAAACATGTAAACACATATCCTTGAGCAGTGGGTTAAACACTTAACACATATCCTGGAGCAGTGGTTTAAACACGTATCCTTGAGCAGTGGGTTAAAAACACATCACTGGGCAGTGGGTTAAACACACATCCTTGAACAGTGGGTTAAACATGTACCCTTGAGCGGGGTTAAACACTTACCCTTGCGGAGCGGGTTATACACATAAACACATATCCTTGAGCAGCGGGTTAAACACGTAAATACGCACCCTTGAGCAGGGTTAAACACGTAAACACATATCCTTGAGCAGTGTTTTAACCACGTAAACACGTACCCTTGAGGAGTGGGTTAAACACGTAAACACGTATTCTTGAGCAGCGGGTTGAACACGTAGCCTCCAGCAATGGGTTAAACACATACCCTTAAGTAGTGGGGTAAACACGCATCACTGTGCATTTTGTTAAACACGTATCCTTGAACAGTGGGTTAAACACATACCCTTGAGCAGTGGGTTAAACACGTACCCTTGAGCAGTGTCTTAAACACGTACCCTTGAGCAGTGGGTTAAACACGTACCCTTGAGCAGTGGGTTAAACATTTATATACGCACCCGTGAGCAGGGGCTTAAACATGTGCCCTTGAGCAGTGGGTTCAACACGAACCCTTGAGCAGTGGGGTAAACACGAATCCTTGAGCAGTGGGTTAAACACGTACCCTTGAGCAGTGGGTTAAACATTTATATACGCACCCGTGAGCAGGGGCTTAAACATGTGCCCTTGAGCAGTGGGTTCAACACGAACTCTTGAGCAGTGGGGTAAACACGAACCCTTGAGCAGTGGGTTCAACACGAACCCTTGAGCAGTGGGTTCAACACGAACCCTTGAGCAGTGGGGTAAACACGAATCCTTGAACAGTGGGTTCAACACGAACCCTTGAGCAGTGGGTTCAACACGTGCCCTTGAGCAGTGGGTTCAACACGAACTCTTGAGCAGTGGGTAAGCACGTATTTGAGCAGTGGGTTAAACACGAACCCTTGAACAGTGGGTTCAACACGAACCCTTGAACAGTGGGTTCAACACGAACCCTTGAGCAGTGGGGTAAACACGAATCCTTGAGCAGTGGGTTCAACACGTGCCCTTGAGCAGTGGGTTAAACACATACTCTTGAGCAGCGGGTTAAACACGTACCCTTGAGCAGTGGGTTAAACACGTACCCTTGAGCAGTGTCTTAAACACGAACCCTTGAGCAGTGGGTTCAACAGGTATCCTTGAGCACTGGGATAAACATGTAAACACGTATTCTTGGGCAGTGGGTTAAACACGTAAACACGAACCCTTAAGCAGTGGGTTAAACACGCATCCTTGAGCAGTGGTTTAAACATGTATCCTTGAGCAGTGGGTTAAACACACATCACTGAGCGGTGGGTTAAACACGCATCTTTGAGCAGTCGGTTAAACACGTACCCTTGAGCGGGGTTAAACACTTACCCTTGCAGAGTGGGTTATACACATAAACACGTATCCTTGAGCAGCGGGTTAAACAACAGAGCCTTGAGCAGTGCATTAAATATGTATCCTTGGGCAGTGGGTTAAACACGTAAACACGCACCCTTGGGCAGTGGGTTAAACATGTAAACACACACCCTTGGGCAGTGGGTTAAACACGTACCCTTGAGCACAGGGTTAAACACACACCCTTTAGCAGTGTCTTAAACACGTACCCTTGAGCAGTGGGTTAAACACGTACCCTTGAGCAGTGGGTTAAACACGTACTCTTGAGCAGTGGGTTAAATACTTAAACACGCACCCTTGAGCAGTCGGTTAAACACGTACCCTTGAGCAGTGGGTTGATCATGTACCATTGAGCAGTGCGTTAATCACGTATATTCGCACACTTGAGCAGCGTTTAAACACGCACACTTGAGCAGTGGGTTAAATACGCACCCTTGAGCAGTGGGTTAAACACGTATCCTTGTGCGGTGTGTTAAACACGAACCTTTGAGTAGTGGGTTAAACATGCAAACAGGTATCTTTGAGCAGAGGGTTAAACACACACCCTTTAGCTGTGTCTTAAACACGTACCCTTGAGCAGTGGGTTAAACACGTACTCTTGAGCAGTGGGTTAAATACTTGAACACTCACCCTTGAGCAGTCGATTAAACACATACCCTTGAGCAGTGGGTTGATCACGTACCCTTCAGCAGTGAGTTAATCACGTATATACGCACACTTGAGCAGCGTTTAAAGACGCACACTTGAGGAGTGGGTTAAACACGCACCCTTGAGCAGTGGGTTAAACACGTGTCTTTGAGCAGTGTGTTAAACACGAACCCTTAAGCAGTGGGTGAAACACGTATTCTTGAGCGGTGTGTTAAACACATCCTTGACCAGTGAGTTAAACAGGTAAACATGTATCCTTCAGCAGCGGGTTAAACACGTATCCTTGAGCAGTGGGTTAAACACGTAAACAGGTATCCTTGAGCAGTGGGTTAAACACACACCCTTTGGCTGTGTCTTAAACACATACCCTTGAGCAGTGGGTTAAACACGTACCCTTGAGCAGTGGGTGAAACACGTATCCTTGAGCAGTGGATTAAACGCGTATCCTGGAGCAGTGGGTTAAACATGTACCCATGAGCAGTGGGTTAAACACGTATCCTTGAGCAGTGGGTTAAACACGTATCCATGAGCAGTGGGTTAAACACGTATCCATGAGCAGTGGGTTAAACACGTATCCATGAGCAGTGGGTTAAACTCATGCTTTTGAGCAGTGGGTTAAGCACATATATACGCATCCTTGAGCAGTATTTAAACACACACACTTGAGCAGTGGGTTAAACACGCACCCTTTAGCAGTGGATTAAACATGTATCCTTGAGCAGTGGGTTAAGCACGTATTCTTGAGCAGTGCACTAAAAACGTAGACGCGTACCCTTGAGCAGTGGGTGAAACACGTATCCTTGAGCAGTCTGTTAAACACATCCTTGAGCAATGGGTTAAACAGGGAAACGCGTATCCTTGAGCAGTGGGTTAAACACATACCCTTAAGTAGTGGGTTAAACACGCATCACTGCGCAGTGGGTTAAACAAGTAACCTTGAGCAGTGGGTTAAACACGTACCCTTGTGCAGGGTTAAACACGTACCCTTTAGCGGGGTTAAACACGTACCTTTGTGGAGTGGGTTAATCACATAAACACATATCACTGAGCAGTGGGTTAAACACACAATCACTGAGCAGTGGGTTAAACACGCACCCTTGAGCAGTGGTTTAAACATGTATCCTTGAGCAGTGGGTTAAACACACATCACTGAGCGGTGGGTTAAACATGTACCCTTGAGCGGGGTTAAACACTTACCCTTGCGGAGTGGGTTATGCACATAAACACGTATCCTTGAGCAGCGGGTTAAACAGGTATCCTTGAACAGTGGGTTAAACATTTAACACGTATCCTTGAGCAGTGGGTTAAACAGGTATCCTTGAGCACTGGGATAAACATGTAAACACGTATTCTTGAGCAGTGGGTTAAACACGTAAACACGAACCCTTAAGCAGTGGGTTAAACACGCATCCTTGAGCAGTGGTTTAAACATGTATCCTTGAGCAGTGGGTTAAACACACATCACTGAGCGGTGGGTTAAACACGCATCTTTGAGCAGTCGGTTAAACACGTACCCTTGAGCGGGGTTAAACACTTACCCTTGCAGAGTGGGTTATACACATAAACACGTATCCTTGAGCAGCGGGTTAAACAACAGAGCCTTGAGCAGTGCATTAAATATGTATCCTTGGGCAGTGGGTTAAACACGTAAACACGCACCCTTGGGCAGTGGGTTAAACATGTAAACACACACCCTTGGGCAGTGGGTTAAACACGTACCCTTGAGCACAGGGTTAAACACACACCCTTTAGCAGTGTCTTAAACACGTACCCTTGAGCAGTGGATTAAACACGTATATACACACCCTTGAGCAGGGGCCTAAACACGCACACTTGAGCAGTGGGTTAAACACGTACTCTTGAGCAGTGGGTTAAATACGTACTCTTGAGCAGTGGGTTAAGTACTTAAACACGCACCCTTGAGCAGTCGGTTAAACACGTACCCTTGAGCAGTGGGTTGATCATGTACCATTGAGCAGTGCGTTAATCACGTATATTCGCACACTTGAGCAGCGTTTAAACACGCACACTTGAGCAGTGGGTTAAATACGCACCCTTGAGCAGTGGGTTAAACACGTATCCTTGAGCAGTGTGTTAAACACGAACCTTTGAGTAGTGGGTTAAACATGCAAACAGGTATCTTTGAGCAGAGGGTTAAACACACACCCTTTAGCTGTGTCTTAAACACGTACCCTTGAGCAGTGGGTTAAACACGTACTCTTGAGCAGTGGGTTGATCACGTACCCTTCAGCAGTGAGTTAATCACGTACATATGCACACTTGAGCAGCGTTTAAAGACGCACACTTGAGGAGTGGGTTAAACACGCACCCTTGAGCAGTGGGTTAAACACGTGTCTTTGAGCAGTGTGTTAAACACGAACCCTTAAGCAGTGGGTGAAACACGTATTCTTGAGCGGTGTGTTAAACACATCCTTGACCAGTGAGTTAAACAGGTAAACACGTATCCTTCAGCAGCGGGTTAAACACGTATCCTTGAGCAGTGGGTTAAACACGTAAACAGGTATCCTTGAGCAGTGGGTTAAACACACACCCTTTGGCTGTGTCTTAAACACATACCCTTGAGCAGTGGGTTAAACACGTACCCTTGAGCAGTGGGTGAAACACGTATCCTTGAGCAGTGGATTAAACGCGTATCCTGGAGCAGTGGGTTAAACACGTACCCATGAGCAGTGGGTTAAACACGTATCCTTGAGCAGTGGGTTAAACACGTATCCATGAGCAGTGGGTTAAACACGTATCCATGAGCAGTGGGTTAAACACGTATCCATGAGCAGTGGGTTAAACTCATGCTTTTGAGCAGTGGGTTAAGCACATATATACGCATCCTTGAGCAGTATTTAAACACACACACTTGAGCAGTGGGTTAAACACGCACCCTTTAGCAGTGGATTAAACATGTATCCTTGAGCAGTGGGTTAAGCACGTATTCTTGAGCAGTGCACTAAAAACGTAGACGCGTACCCTTGAGCAGTGGGTGAAACACGTATCCTTGAGCAGTCTGTTAAACACATCCTTGAGCAATGGGTTAAACAGGGAAACGCGTATCCTTGAGCAGTGGGTTAAACACATACCCTTAAGTAGTGGGTTAAACACGCATCACTGCGCAGTGGGTTAAACAAGTATCCTTGAGCAGTGGGTTAAACACGTACCCTTAGGCAGGGTTAAACACGTACCCTTGAGCGGGGTTAAACACGTACCTTTGTGGAGTGGGTTAATCACATAAACACATATCACTGAGCAGTGGGTTAAACACACAATCACTGAGCAGTGGGTTAAACACGCACCCTTGAGCAGTGGTTTAAACATGTATCCTTGAGCAGTGGGTTAAACACACATCACTGAGCGGTGGGTTAAACATGTACCCTTGAGCGGGGTTAAACACTTACCCTTGCGGAGTGGGTTATGCACATAAACACGTATCCTTGAGCAGCGGGTTAAACAGGTATCCTTGAACAGTGGGTTAAACATTTAACACGTATCCTTGAGCAGTGGGTTAAACAGGTATCCTTGAGCACTGGGATAAACATGTAAACACGTATTCTTGAGCAGTGGGTTAAACACGTAAACACGAACCCTTAAGCAGTGGGTTAAACACGCATCCTTGAGCAGTGGTTTAAACATGTATCCTTGAGCAGTGGGTTAAACACACATCACTGAGCGGTGGGTTAAACACGCATCTTTGAGCAGTCGGTTAAACACGTACCCTTGAGCGGGGTTAAACACTTACCCTTGCAGAGTGGGTTATACACATAAACACGTATCCTTGAGCAGCGGGTTAAACAACAGAGCCTTGAGCAGAGCATTAAATATGTATCCTTGGGCAGTGGGTTAAACACGTAAACACGCACCCTTGGGCAGTGGGTTAAACATGTAAACACACACCCTTGGGCAGTGGGTTAAACACGTACCCTTGAGCACAGGGTTAAACACACACCCTTTAGCAGTGTCTTAAACACGTACCCTTGAGCAGTGGATTAAACACGTATATACACACCCTTGAGCAGGGGCCTAAACACGCACACTTGAGCAGTGGGTTAAACACGTACCCTTGAGCAGTGGGTTAAACACGTACTCTTGAGCAGTGGGTTAAATACTTAAACACGCACCCTTGAGCAGTCGGTTAAACACGTACCCTTGAGCAGTGGGTTGATCATGTACCATTGAGCAGTGCGTTAATCACGTATATTCGCACACTTGAGCAGCGTTTAAACACGCACACTTGAGCAGTGGGTTAAATACGCACCCTTGAGCAGTGGGTTAAACACGTATCCTTGAGCAGTGTGTTAAACATGAACCTTTGAGTAGTGGGTTAAACATGCAAACAGGTATCTTTGAGCAGAGGGTTAAACACACACCCTTTAGCTGTGTCTTAAACACGTACCCTTGAGCAGTGGGTTAAACACGTACTCTTGAGCAGTGGGTTAAATACTTAAACACTCACCCTTGAGCAGTCGATTAAACACATACCCTTGAGCAGTGGGTTGATCACGTACCCTTCAGCAGTGAGTTAATCACGTATATATGCACACTTGAGCAGCGTTTAAAGACGCACACTTGAGGAGTGGGTTAAACACGCACCCTTGAGCAGTGGGTTAAACACGTGTCTTTGAGCAGTGTGTTAAACACGAACCCTTAAGCAGTGGGTGAAACACGTATTCTTGAGCGGTGTGTTAAACACATCCTTGACCAGTGAGTTAAACAGGTAAACACGTATCCTTCAGCAGCGGGTTAAACACGTATCCTTGAGCAGTGGGTTAAACACGTAAACAGGTATCCTTGAGCAGTGGGTTAAACACACACCCTTTGGCTGTGTCTTAAACACATACCCTTGAGCAGTGGGTTAAACACGTACCCTTGAGCAGTGGGTGAAACACGTATCCTTGAGCAGTGGATTAAACGCGTATCCTGGAGCAGTGGGTTAAACACGTACCCATGAGCAGTGGGTTAAACACGTATCCTTGAGCAGTGGGTTAAACACATATGCATGAGCAGTGGGTTAAACACGTATCCATGAGCAGTGGGTTAAACTCATGCTTTTGAGCAGTGGGTTAAGCACATATATACGCATCCTTGAGCAGTATTTAAACACACACACTTGAGCAGTGGGTTAAACACGCACCCTTTAGCAGTGGATTAAACATGTATCCTTGAGCAGTGGGTTAAGCACGTATTCTTGAGCAGTGCACTAAAAACGTAGACGCGTACCCTTGAGCAGTGGGTGAAACACGTATCCTTGAGCAGTCTGTTAAACACATCCTTGAGCAATGGGTTAAACAGGGAAACGCGTATCCTTGAGCAGTGGGTTAAACACATACCCTTAAGTAGTGGGTTAAACACGCATCACTGCGCAGTGGGTTAAACAAGTATCCTTGAGCAGTGGGTTAAACACGTACCCTTGTGCAGGGTTAAACACGTACCCTTGAGCGGGGGTTAAACACGTACCTTTGTGGAGTGGGTTAATCACATAAACACATATCACTGAGCAGTGGGTTAAACACACAATCACTGAGCAGTGGGTTAAACACGCACCCTTGAGCAGTGGTTTAAACATGTATCCTTGAGCAGTGGGTTAAACACACATCACTGAGCGGTGGGTTAAACATGTACCCTTGAGCGGGGTTAAACACTTACCCTTGCGGAGTGGGTTATGCACATAAACACATATCCTTGAGCAGCGGGTTAAACATGTATCCTTGAGCAATGGGTTAAACACGAAAACACGCACCCTTGGGCATTGGGTTAAACACGTACCCTTGTGCAGGGTTAAACACGTACCCTTAAGGAGTGGGTTAAACACATAAGCACGTATCCTTGAGCAGCGGGTTAAACAAGTACCCTTGAACAGTAGGTTAAACACGTAAACACGTATCCTTGAGCAGAGGGTTAAACACACACCCTTTAGCAGTCTCTTAAACACGTACCCTTGAGCAGAGGGTTAAACACATACCCTTGAGCAGTTGATTAAACACGTACCCTTGAACAGTGGGTTCATCACGTACCGTTGAGCAGTGGGTTAATCACGTATATACGCACACTTGAGCAGCGTTTAAACACGCACACTTCAGCAGTGGGTTAACTACGCACCCTTGAGCAGTGGGTTAAACACGTATCCTTGAGCAGTGGGTTAAACATGCATCTGTGAGCAGCGTGTTAAACACGTAAACTCATATCCTGCAGGAGTGGTTGAAATACGTATCCTTGAGCTGTGGGTTAAACACATACCATTGAGCAGTGGGTTAAACACGTATCCTTGAGCAGAGCGATAAACACGTACCCTCGAGCAGTGGGTTAAACACGTACCTATGAGCAGTGAGTTAAACATGGAAACACGTACCCTTGAGCAGTGGGTTAAACACGTAAACAGGTATCCTTGAGCAGTGGGTTAAACACACACCCTTTGGCTGTGTCTTAAACACATACCCTTGAGCAGTGAGTTAAACATGTACCATTGAGCAGTGGGTTAAACACATATATACGCACCTTTGAGCAGGGGATTAAACACGCACCCTTGAGCAGTAGGTTAAACAGGTATCCTTGAGGAGTGCATTAAAAACGTAAACACATACCGTTGAGCAGTGGGTGAAACACGTACCCTTGAGCAGTCTGTTAAACACATCCTTGAGCAATGGGTTAAACAGGGAAACACGTATCCTGGAGCAGTGGGTTAAACACGTACCCATGAGCAGTGGGTTAAACACGTACCCATGAGCAGTGGGTTAAACACGTATCCATGAGCAGTGGGTTAATCACGTATCCATGAGCAGTGGGTTAAACTCATGCTTTTGAGCAGTGGGTTAAGCACATATATACGCATCCTTGAGCAGTATTTAAACACACACACTTGAGCAGTGGATTAAACATGTATCCTTGAGCAGTGGGTTAAGCACGTATTCTTGAGCAGTGCACTAAAAACGTAGACGCGTATCCTTGAGCAGTGGGTGAAACACGTATCCTTAAGCAGTCTGTTAAACACATCCTTGAGCAATGGGTTAAACAGGGAAACGCGTATCCTTGAGCAGTGGGTTAAACACATACCCTTAAGTAGTGGGTTAAACACGCATCACTGCGCAGTGGGTTAAACAAGTATCCTTGAGCAGTGGGTTGAACACGTACCCTTGTGCAGGGTTAAACACTTACCCTTGAGCAGTGGATTAAACACGTACACACATATCCTTGAGCAGTGGGTTAAACACACACCCTTTTGCAGTGTCTTACACACGTACCCTTGAGCAGTGGGTTAAACACATACCGTTGATCAGTGGGTCAAACATGTATATGCGCACCCTTGAGCAGGGGCTTAAACACGCACTCTTGAGCAGTGGGTTAAACAGGTATCATTGAGCACAGGGTTAAACACGTATACTTGAACAGTGGGTTAAACATGTAAACACATATCCTTGAGCAGTGGGTTAAACACTTAACACGTATCCTGGAGCAGTGGTTTAAACACGTATCCTTGATCAGTGGGTTAAAAACACATCACTGGGCAGTGGGTTAAACACACATCCTTGAACAGTGGGTTAAACATGTACCCTTGAGCGGGGTTAAACACTTACCCTTGCGGAGCGGGTTATACACATAAACACATATCCTTGAGCAGCGGGTTAAACACGTAAATACGCACCCTTGAGCAGGGTTAAACACGTAAACACATATCCTTGAGCAGTGTTTTAACCACGTAAACACGTACCCTTGAGGAGTGGGTTAAGCACGTAAACACGTATTCTTGAGCAGCGGGTTGAACACGTAGCCTCCAGCAATGGGTTAAACACATACCCTTAAGTAGTGGGGTAAACACGCATCACTGTGCATTTTGTTAAACACGTATCCTTGAACAGTGGGTTAAACACGTACCCCTGAGCAGTTCGTTAAACACGCAAACACGTATCCTTGAACAGTGGGTTAAACACATACTCTTGAGCAGTGGGTTAAACACATACCCTTTAGCAGTGTCTTAAACACGTACCCTTGAGCAGTGGGTTAAACAAGTACCCTTGAGCAGTGGGTTAAACACGTACCCTTGAACAGTCGATTAAACACGTACCCTTGAGCAGTGGGTTGATCACGTACCGTTGAGCAGTGGGTTAAACACGTATATACGCACACTTGAGCAGCGTTTAAACACGCACACTTGAGCAGTGGGTTAACTACGCACCCTTGAGCAGTGGGTTAAACACATATCCTTGTGCAGTGTGTTAAACACATACCCTTGAGCAGTGGGTTAAACACGTACCCTTGAGCAGTGGGTTAAACACGTACCCTTGAGCAGTGGGTTAAACATGCATCTGTGAGCAGCGTGTTAAACACGTAAACTCATATCCTGCAGGAGTGGTTGAAATACATATCCTTGAGCTGTGGGTTAAACACATACCATTGAGCAGTGGGTTAAACACGTAAACAGGTATCCTTGAGCAGTGGGTTAAAGACACACCCTTTGGCTGTGTCTTAAACACATACCCTTGAGCAGTGAGTTAAACATGTACCATTGAGCAGTGGGTTAAACACATATATACGCACCTTTGAGCAGGGGATTAAAGACGCACCCTTGAGCAGTAGGTTAAACAGGTATCCTTGAGGAGTGCATTAAAAACGTAAACACATACCCTTGAGCAGTGGGTGAAACACGTACCCTTGAGCAGTCTGTTAAACACATCCTTGAGCAATGGGTTAAACAGGGAAACACGTATCCTGGAGCAGTGGGTTAAACACGTATCCTTGAGCAGTGGGTTAAACACGTACCCATGAGCAGTGGGTTAAACACATATCCATGAGCAGTGGGTTAAACACGTATCCATGAGCAGTGGGTTAAACACGTATCCATGAGCAGTGGGTTAAACTCATGCTTTTGAGCAGTGGGTTAAGCACATATATACGCATCCTTGAGCAGTATTTAAACACACACACTTGAGCAGTGGGTTAAACACGTACCCTTTAGCAGTGGATTAAACATGTATCCTTGAGCAGTGGGTTAAGCACGTATTCTTGAGCAGTGCACTAAAAACGTAGACGCGTACCCTTGAGCAGTGGGTGAAACACGTATCCTTGAGCAGTCTGTTAAACACATCCTTGAGCAATGGGTTAAACAGGGAAACGCGTATCCTTGAGCAGTGGGTTAAACACATACCCTTAAGTAGTGGGTTAAACACGCATCACTGCGCAGTGGGTTAAACAAGTATCCTTGAGCAGTGGGTTGAACACGTACCCTTGTGCAGGGTTAAACACTTACCCTTGAGGAGTGGGTTAAACACATAAACACGTACCCTGGAGCAGTGGGTTAAACAAGTATCCTTGAGCAGTGGGTTAAACACGTACCCATGAGCAGTGGGTTAAACATGTACCCATGAGCAGTGGGATAAATGTAAACTCATACCCTTGAGCAGTGGATTAAACACGTAAACACATATCCTTGAGCAGTGGGTTAAACACACACCCTTTTGCAGTGTCTTACACACGTACCCTTGAGCAGTGGGTTAAACACATACCGTTGATCAGTGGGTCAAACACGTATATGCGCACCCTTGAGCAGGGGCTTAAACACGCACTCTTGAGCAGTGGGTTAAACAGGTATCATTGAGCACGGGGTTAAACACGTATACTTGAACAGTGGGTTAAACATGTAAACACATATCCTTGAGCAGTGGGTTAAACACTTAACACATATCCTGGAGCAGTGGTTTAAACACGTATCCTTGAGCAGTGGGTTAAAAACACATCACGGGGCAGTGGGTTAAACACACATCCTTGAACAGTGGGTTAAACATGTACCCTTGAGCGGGGTTAAACACTTACCCTTGCGGAGCAGGTTATACACATAAACACATATCCTTGAGCAGCGGGTTAAACACGTAAATACGCACCCTTGAGCAGGGTTAAACACGTAAACACATATCCTTGAGCAGTGTTTTAACCACGTAAACACGTACCCTTGAGGAGTGGGTTAAACACGTAAACACATATTCTTGAGCAGCGGGTTGAACACGTAGCCTCCAGCAATGGGTTAAACACATACCCTTAAGTAGTGGGGTAAACACGCATCACTGTGCATTTTGTTAAACACGTATCCTTGAACAGTGGGTTAAACACGTACCCCTGAGCAGTGCGTTAAACACGCAAACACGTATCCTTGAACAGTGGGTTAAACACATACCCTTGAGCAGTGGGTTAAACACGTACCCTTGAGCAGTGGGTTAAACATGCATCTGTGAGCAGCGTGTTAAACACGTAAACTCATATCCTGCAGGAGTGGTTGAAATACGTATCCTTGAGCTGTGGGTTAAACACATACCATTGAGCAGTGGGTTAAACACGTATCCTTGAGCAGAGCGATAAACACGTACCCTCGAGCAGTGGGTTAAACACGTACCTATGAGCAGTGAGTTAAACATGGAAACACGTACCCTTGAGCAGTGGGTTAAACACGTAAACAGGTATCCTTGAGCAGTGGGTTAAACACACACCCTTTGGCTGTGTCTTAAACACATACCCTTGAGCAGTGAGTTAAACATGTACCGTTGAGCAGTGGGTTAAACACATATATACGCACCTTTGAGCAGGGGATTAAACACGCACCCTTGAGCAGTAGGTTAAACAGGTATCCTTGAGGAGTGCATTAAAAACGTAAACACATACCCTTGAGCAGTGGGTGAAACACGTACCCTTGAGCAGTCTGTTAAACACATCCTTGAGCAATGGGTTAAACAGGGAAACACGCATCCTTTAGCAGTGGATTAAACATGTATCCTTGAGCAGTGGGTTAAGCACGTATTCTTGAGCAGTGCACTAAAAACGTAGACGCGTACCCTTGAGCAGTGGGTGAAACACGTATCCTTGAGCAGTCTGTTAAACACATCCTTGAGCAATGGGTTAAACAGGGAAACGCGTATCCTTGAGCAGTGGGTTAAACACATACCCTTAAGTAGTGAGTTAAACACGCATCACTGCGCAGTGGGTTAAACAAGTATCCTTGAGCAGTGGGTTGAACACGTACCCTTGTGCAGGGTTAAACACTTACCCTTGAGGAGTGGGTTAAACACATAAACACGTACCCTGGAGCAGTGGGTTAAACACGTACCCATGAGCAGTGGTTTAAACACGTACCCATGAGCAGTGGGTTAAACATGTACCCATGAGCAGTGGGATAAATGTAAACTCATACCCTTGAGCAGTGGATTAAACACGTAAACACATATCCTTGAGCAGTGGGTTAAACACACACCCTTTTGCAGTGTCTTACACACGTACCCTTGAGCAGTGGGTTAAACACATACCGTTGATCAGTGGGTCAAACACGTATATGCGCACCCTTGAGCAGGGGCTTAAACACGCACTCTTGAGCAGTGGGTTAAACAGGTATCATTGAGCACGGGGTTAAACACGTATACTTGAACAGTGGGTTAAACATGTAAACACATATCCTTGAGCAGTGGGTTAAACACTTAACACATATCCTGGAGCAGTGGTTTAAACACGTATCCTTGAGCAGTGGGTTAAAAACACATCACTGGGCAGTGGGTTAAACACACATCCTTGAACAGTGGGTTAAACATGTACCCTTGAGCGGGGTTAAACACTTACCCTTGCGGAGCGGGTTATACACATAAACACATATCCTTGAGCAGCGGGTTAAACACGTAAATACGCACCCTTGAGCAGGGTTAAACACGTAAACACATATCCTTGAGCAGTGTTTTAACCACGTAAACACGTACCCTTGAGGAGTGGGTTAAACACGTAAACACGTATTCTTGAGCAGCGGGTTGAACACGTAGCCTCCAGCAATGGGTTAAACACATACCCTTAAGTAGTGGGGTAAACACGCATCACTGTGCATTTTGTTAAACACGTATCCTTGAACAGTGGGTTAAACACATACCCTTGAGCAGTGGGTTAAACACGTACCCTTGAGCAGTGTCTTAAACACGTACCCTTGAGCAGTGGGTTAAACACGTACCCTTGAGCAGTGGGTTAAACATTTATATACGCACCCGTGAGCAGGGGCTTAAACATGTGCCCTTGAGCAGTGGGTTCAACACGAACCCTTGAGCAGTGGGGTAAACACGAATCCTTGAGCAGTGGGTTAAACACGTACCCTTGAGCAGTGGGTTAAACATTTATATACGCACCCGTGAGCAGGGGCTTAAACATGTGCCCTTGAGCAGTGGGTTCAACACGAACTCTTGAGCAGTGGGGTAAACACGAACCCTTGAGCAGTGGGTTCAACACGAACCCTTGAGCAGTGGGTTCAACACGAACCCTTGAGCAGTGGGGTAAACACGAATCCTTGAACAGTGGGTTCAACACGAACCCTTGAGCAGTGGGTTCAACACGTGCCCTTGAGCAGTGGGTTCAACACGAACTCTTGAGCAGTGGGTAAGCACGTATTTGAGCAGTGGGTTAAACACGAACCCTTGAACAGTGGGTTCAACACGAACCCTTGAACAGTGGGTTCAACACGAACCCTTGAGCAGTGGGGTAAACACGAATCCTTGAGCAGTGGGTTCAACACGTGCCCTTGAGCAGTGGGTTAAACACATACTCTTGAGCAGCGGGTTAAACACGTACCCTTGAGCAGTGGGTTAAACACGTACCCTTGAGCAGTGTCTTAAACACGAACCCTTGAGCAGTGGGTTCAACACGTATCCTTGAGCAGTGGGGTAAACACGAATCCTTGAGCAGTGGGTTCAACACATGCCCTTGAGCAGTGGGTTCAACACATGCCCTTGAGCAGTGGGTTCAACACGTGCCCTTGAGCAGTGGGGTAAACACGAATCCTTGAGCAGTGGGTTCAACACGTGCCCTTGAGCAGTGTGTAAGCACATATCCTTGAGCAGTGCATTAAAAATGTAAACACGTGCCCTTGAGCAGTGGGTTAAACACGTATCCTTGAGCAGTGGGGTAAACACGAATCCTTGAGCAGTGGGTTCAACACGTGCCCTTGAGCAGTGGGGTAAACACGAATCCTTGAGCAGTGTGTAAGCACATATCCTTGAGCAGTGCATTAAAAATGTAAACACGTGCCCTTGAGCAGTGGGTTAAACACGTATCCTTGAGCAGTGGGTTAAACAAGTAAAAATGTGTCCTTGAGGTGTGCCACTGTTAATTATCAGTTATTTCTGATCTGCAATGACTGTGGCCCCCTCGCTAATGAGGAAGTCAAGAATCGAGCTGTAATGGGAGGTACAAGGAGGTCCAATATCCCAGCAGGCAGGTTTGATAGATCTGTTCGGGAGAGTTTAAACTAATTTGGCAAGGGGATGCGAACTGGAGTGATTGGGCTGAGGAAGGGGAAAACAGAAATAAATCAGAGATGATAGAAAGGACAGGCAGGAGATGAGGCATAATCACAGTCAGCGGGATGAGTTACAGGGCAATTGAGGTGTGAAGCAGGTAAAACAGAAAGCAGCAAATACTGGACTGAAAATGTTGTACAGGTCAACCTTCACTAATCCGGCACCATTGGGACCCAAGGAGTGCCAGATTAGTGAAAATGCCAAATTACAGAAGGATCACATTAAGCATAATCAGTGCCGGATTATCGAAGGAACCGGATTACAGGTAGTCGGATTAGTGAAGGTCGACCTGTATTTGAATGCACACAGCATGAGAAATAAAATGGGCAATCTTGAAATTCAGCTGCAGATTGTCAAGTATGACGTTGTGGCCATCTCTGAAACTTGGCTATAGGATGGCTGCATTGGGAGCTGAACGTCCAAGGATATACTGTGTATCAGAAAGATAGCTTTCTGTAGGCAGAGGGGGTGGTGTGGCCCTGTGTTTAAGAAATAATATTAAATCATTAGAAAGGGATGACGTAGGGTCGGAAGGTATAGAGTCTCTACAGGTTGAGTTAAGAAATGGCAAGGGTAAAAGGACCGTAATGGCAGTTGTATACAGGCCTCCAAACAGCAGCCGGGATGTGGATTACAAATTACAGCAGGAGATAGAAAAGGCATTTCAGAAGGACAATGTAATGATAATCGTTTAGGATTTTAACATGAAAGTGGATTGGGAAAACCAGGCCAATACTGGATCTCAAGAGAGAGAATTTATAGAATGTCTAAAGGATGGCTTTTTAGTACAGCTTGTTGTTGAGCCAGTAGGTGATCGGCTGTGCTGGATTGGATGTTGTGCGATGATCCGGAGGTGATAAGAGAGCTTAGGGTTAAGGAACCTGTAGGGAACATGGATCATAATATGATCAAGTTAACTTTGAAATTTGAGAAGAAGAAACTAAATTCCAATGCGTCAGTATTTCAGTGGATTAAAGGAAATTACAATAGCATGAGAGGGGAACTTGTCAAAGTTGACTGGAAAGAGACACTAGTAGGAAGAACAACAGAGCAGCAATGGCTAGAGTTTCTGTGAAAAATGAGGGAAGTGCAAGACACATATATTCCAAATAAGAAGAAATTTTTGAATAGAAGAAGGACACTACCATGGCTGACAAGTGAAGTCAGAGCCAAAGTAAAAGCAAAGGAGAGGGCATACAAGGAAGCCAAGACCAGTGGGAAGATAGAGGGTTGGGAAGCTTATAAAGACTTGCAGAAGGTAACTAGGAAGGTCATTAAGAAGGAAAAGATGAATTATGAAAGAAAGGCTGGCAACTAATATCAAAGAAGATACTAAAAGCTTTTTTAAGTATACAAACGGTAAAAGAGAGTTAAGGGTAGATATAGGACCAATAGAAAATGACTCTGAAGTTATTGTAATGAGAGACACAGAGACGGCAGAGGAACTGAATGCGCATTTTGCATCAGTCTTCACAGTGGAAGACGTCTGCAGTATACCGGACATTCAGGAATGTCAGGGAACTGAAGTATGTGCAGTTAAAGTTATGACTGAGAAGTTGCTCAGGAAGCTTAATGGTCTGAGGGTGGATAAATCTCCTAGACCTGATGGAATGCACCCTCTGGTTCTGAAGGAAGTAGCTGGAGAGACTGTGGAGGCATTAACGATGATCTTTCAAGAATCGACAGATTCTGGCATTGTACTGGATGACTGGAAAATTGCAAATGTTAGTCTGCTATTTAAAAAGGGTGGGACACAGCGGAAAGGAAACTATAGACCTGTTAGCCTGACTTCAGTGGTTGGGAAGTTGTTGAAATCGATTGTTAGGAGTGAGCTTATGGCAGGGGTCCCCAACCTTCTTTGCACTGCGGACCGGTTCAATATTGACAATATTCTTGCGGACCGGCCGACCCGGGGGTGGGGGGGGGGGTGGGTAGGGTTGCCAACGGACAAGAGTAGCAGTCAAATACGTTGTGTTTACCCCAAGAAAGACTACCATGACCATGAAGCCTTGCGCGGGCACCAATGCGCATGCGTGACTTGCGAATGCGTGTACGTTCCAATTTTTTTCTACAAATTGTTTTTGGCGATTCTGTACGGGGAGGGTGTTAGCCACGACTGGAATATAGGTGATAAGTGGCTAATACACTCAATTTGGTTTCTAAAAGGGTTTATCTAATGAATTTAATATTAAACACACAGCGCATATTTTCCTCACATGAATATAGTGATAAGTCAATTATCAGGGGAGGACAGGGGAGCTTGAAGTAAGTGTTGAATGAACTTCCAGTAGAAGTGGTAGAGAAAGATTCGATATTACCATTTAAAGAAAAATTGGATAGGTATATGGACAGGAAAGGAATGGAGCATTGTGGGCTGAGTGCAGGTCGGTGGGACTAGGTGAGAGTAGCATTCGGCACAGACTAGAAGGACCTGTTCCATGCTATAATTTTTACATGGTTATATAAGTCACTTATAAGTCAATAGCATCATAACATTTTAAGTAACGTTTGGATATTAAACACACAGCGTCTATTTTCCTCGTATGAACATATAAAATCATTGCAACAATATCGCTGAATCAGTGGGAGCCCTGGGCTTGTTTTCCTGCAACAAGACGGTCCTATCGAGGGGTGACGGGAGACAGCGATACACGAAGGGTGTTCCTTATCTCCAGTCTATTCCGCAGTTTAGTTTTCGTTGCATTCATTGCAGAGGTATTTTGGAAATGGAATCAACGTTTTCAGTGCTTTTGTGGCTATCTCAGGATATTCAGCCTTGACTTTGATCCAGAATGCCGGCAGAGATGTTATGTCAAACATACTTTTCAGCCCAGCGCAATTTGCAAGCTCGAGGAGTTGATCTCCTTCCCGCGCTGACACGGATGACCTCGCGTGCGTTCAAGCTCGACAGTGGGCGTGACAGGGAACGAGGAAAGGTGCAGCCGACCCCTATCGCCAAATCATATCGTTTCCTCACAGCCCGATAACACATGCTTTGTGGCCCGGTACTGATCCGTGGCCCGGTGGTTGGGGACCGCTGGTTTGTGGAGTACCTGGAGGCACATGACAAGTTAGGCCAAAACCAACATGGTTTCCTGAAAGGAAAATCCTGCTTGACTAACCTACTGCAATTTTTTGAGGAAATTACAAGCAGGGTAGACAAAGGAGATGCGGTAGATGTGGTGTACTTGGATTTTCAGAAGCATTGGCTGATTGGCAGAAAACAGAGAGTGGGAATAAAGGGATCCTATTCTGGCTGGCTGCCAGTTACCAGTGGAGTTCCACAGGGGTCAGTGTTGGGACCGCTGCTTTTTACGATGTATGTCAATGATTTAGAATAATGGATTAATGGATTTGTGGCTAAATTTGCCGATGATACAAAGATAGGTGGAGGAGTGGGTACTGTTGAGGAAACAGAGAGCCTGTAGGCAGAGAGACTTAGATAGTTCAGGGGAATGCGCAAAGAAGTGGCAAATGAAATACAATATTGGAAAGTGTATGGTCATGCACTTTGGTGGAAGAATTAAATGGGCAGACTATTATTTAGATGGGGAGAGAATTCAAAATGCAGAGATGCAAAGGGACTTGGGAGTCCTTGTGCAGGACACCCTAAAGGTTAACCTCCAGATTGAGTTGGTGGTGAAGAAGGCAAATGCAATGTTGGCATTCATTTCTAGAGGTATAGAATACAAGAGCAGGGATGTGATGTTGAGGCTCTATAAGGCACTTGTGAGACCACACTTGGAGTATTGTGTGCAGTTTTGGGCTCCTTATTTTAGAAAGGACATACTGACACTGGAAAGGAGTCAGAGGAGATTCCATGAGAACAATTCCAGGAATGAAATTGTTACCATATGAGAAACGCCTGGCAGGCCTTGGGTTGTATTCCCTGGAGAATGAGGGGGAATCTCATAGAAACATGCCAAATGTTAAAAGGCCTGAACAGATTAGATGTGGCAAAGTTATTTCCCATGGTAGGGGAGTCCAGGACAAGAGGGCACGACTTCAGGATTGAATGACATCCATTTAGAACTGAGATGCGGAGAAATTCCTTTAGTCAGAGGGTGGTAAATCTGTGGAATTTGTTGCCAACAGCGGCTGTGGAGCCCAAGCCATTGGGTGCATTTAAGGCAGAGATAGATAGGTTCTTGATTAGCCAGGGCATCAAAGAGTATGGGGAGAAGGCAGGGAGTAGGGATGACTGGAAGAATTGAATCAGCCCATGATTGAATGGTGGAGCAGACTCAATGGGCCAAATGGCCTACTTCTGCTCCTACATCTTATGGTCTTAACTGGGCAATAGATATTGAGGCTGCTCAGCCTTCTCTCAGGTGTTAGGCTCTTCTGGGAGTGCCCTCTAGTGTCCCATTTGTGACTGATATCTGTCTAATGTGGGGGTTGGTGTCAGGTGTCTATCTAGTGTCTGTGAGTTCTGGCATCAGTGTCTGTGTCTGGAGTAAGGGCTGGTGTCTGATGTTTCTCTGGTGTCCGTCAGCTGTGTCTGTACTGCTAGTTTATACTGCCCCCTTGTGGTCGGCTGGTTTTCCTTCCTCTGCCTGTTATCTGTCCTGGTGCGGGGATTCAGCTGTGGCAGTGAAGGCAAAGAATCCATGGGACTTCACCGTAAGTGTGACAGAGGCTATGAGGAGTGAAAGGAAGATATTTTACTTGTGCTGTTAATCAAAACAACCAAGAGCTCCACTGGACTATTGAATCATGTCACACAATTCACCCAAAGGTTGCTGAATCCACTGACAATGGGTTTGTGATGCACCAAAGAGGAGTGGAGAAGCAGGAGCAGGAGCAGTCCAACAGAGTATGACCCAGGCCACGCAGAAAACATAGAACAACAGAGCCCAGGAGCAGGCCATTTGGCCCTTAATGCCTGCTCTGACTGTGCTGACAAATCAAACTAAATCTCTTTTGTCTGCACATGGTTAATATCTGTCTGCACACGGTCCATATCACTCCATTCACTGTACATGGTCCATATCCCTCCATTCCCCGTACACGGTCCGTATCCCTCGATTCCCTGTACACAGTCCATATCCCTCCATACCCCGTACACCATCCGTATCCCTCCATTCCCTGTACACGGTCCATATCCCTCCATTCCCTGTACACAGACCATATCCCTCCATTCCCTGTACACAGTCAATATCCCTCCATTCCCTGTACACAGTCTCTATCACCCCATTCCCCGTACACAGTCCATATCCCTCCATTCCCCGTACATGGTCCATATCCCTCCATTCCCCGTACACGGTCCGTATCCCTCCATTCCCTGTACACAGTCCATATCCCTCCATTCCCCGTACACGGTCCGTATCCCTCCATTCCCTGTACACGGTCCGTATCCCTCCATTCCCTGTACACAGTCCATATCCCTCCATTCCCCGTACACGGTCCGTATCCCTCCATTCCCTGTACACGGTCCATATCCCTCCATTCCCTGTACACAGTCTCTATCACCCCATTCCCCGTACACAGTCCATATCCCTCCATTCCCCGTACATGGTCCGTATCCCTCCATTCCCCGTACATGGTCTGTATCCCTCCATTCCCTGTACACGGTCCATATCCCTCCATTCCCCGTACACGGTCCGTATCCCTCCATTCCCTGTACACGGTCCGTATCCCTCCATTCCCTGTACACAGTCCATATCCCTCCATTCCCCGTACACGATCCGTATCCCTCCATTCCCTGTACACGGTCCATATCCCTCCATTCCCCGTACATGGTCTGTATCCCTCCATTCCCTGTACACGGTCCATATCCCTCCATTCCCTGTACACAGACCATATCCCTCCATTCCCTGTACACAGTCTATATCACCCCATTCCCCATACACAGTCCATATCCCTCCATTCTCCGTACATGGTCCATATCCCTCCATTCCCCGTACACTGTCCATATCCCTCCATTCCCTGTACATGGTCTATATCCCTTCATTCCCTTTACACGGTCTATATCACCCCATTCCCTGTACATGTCCATATATCCCCATTCCCCATACACGGTCCATATCCCTCCATTTCCTGTACACGGTCCATTTCACTCCATTCCCTGTACATGGCCCGTATCCCTCCATTCCCTGTACACGGCCCGTAACCCTCCATTCCCTGTACATGGTCCGTATCCCTCCATTCCCTGTACATGGTCCGTATCCCTCCATTCCCCATAAACGGTCCGTATCCCTCCATTCCCTGTACATGGTCCATATCCCTCCATTCCCTGTACATGGCCCATATCCTTCCATTCCCTGTACATGGCCCGTATCCCTCCATTCCCTGTACACAGTCCATATCCCTCCATTCCCCGTACACGGTCCGTATCCCTCCATTCCCTGTACACGGTCCATATCCCTCCATTCCCTGTACACAGTCTCTATCACCCCATTCCCAGTACACAGTCCATATCCCTCCATTCCCCGTACATGGTCCATATCCCTCCATTCCCCGTACATGGTCCGTATCCCTCCATTCCCTGTACACAGTCCATATCCCTCCATTCCCCGTACACGGTCCGTATCCCTCCATTCCCTGTACACAGTCCATATCCCTCCATTCCCCGTACACGGTCCGTATCCCTCCATTCCCTGTACACAGTCCATATCCCTCCATTCCCTGTACACAGACCATATCCCTCCATTCCCTGTACACAGTCAATATCCCTCCATTCCCTGTACACAGTCTCTATCACCCCATTCCCCGTACACAGTCCATATCCCTCCATTCCCCGTACATGGTCCATATCCCTCCATTCCCCGTACATGGTCCGTATCCCTCCATTCCCTGTACACGGTCCATATCCCTCCATTCCCTGTACACAGTCTATATCACCCCATTCCCCATACACAGTCCATATCCCTCCATTCTCCGTATATGGTCCATATCCCTCCATTCCCCATACACTGTCCATATCCCTCCATTCCCTGTACATGGTCTATATCCCTTCATTCCCTTTACACGGTCTATATCACCCCATTCCCTGTACATGGTCCATATATCCCTATTCCCCATACACGGTCCATATCCCTCCATTCCCTGTACATGGTCCGTATCCCTCCATTCCCTGTACATGGCCCGTATCCCTCCAATCCCTGTACACGGCCCGTAACCCTCCATTCCCTGTACATGGTCCGTATCCCTCCATTCCCTGTACATGGTCCGTATCCCTCCATTCCCCATAAACGGTCCGTATCCCTCCATTCCCTGTACATGGTCCATATCCCTCCATTCCCTGTACATGGCCCATATCCCTCCATTCCCTGTACATGGCCCATATCCCTCCATTCCCTGTACACAGTCCATATCCCTTCATTCCCCGTACACGGTCCATATCCCTCCATTTCCTATACACGGTCCATATCCCTCCATTCCCTGTACATGGTCCATATCCTTCCATTCCCTGTACATGGTCTATATCCCTCCATTCCCTGTACACTGTCCATATCCCTCCATTCCCCATACACAGTCCATATCCCTCCATTCCCTGTACACGGTCCATATCCCTCCATTCCCCGTACATGGCCCATATCCCTCCATTCCCCGAATATGGTCCATATCCGTCCACTCCCTCTAGATTCTAACAGCTTCTATTGTATTTGCTTCCTCCACCCCTGGCAATTAGTTCCAGGCACCCACCTCTCTCTATGGTCTAGCCCACATTTCCTTTGGATTTTCTGCCTCTCATCTCCTCTAGTATCTGGCATTTTGTCCCTGGGAAAATGATTGTGGCTATCTACCCTCTCTCTCATAATTTCATAAATCTCCCCTCAGCCTCTGACACTCCAAAGAAAACAACTCAGTTTGTCTGACCTCTCCTTCTAGCTTACATCCTCTCATTCAGGCAGCAAACACACTGGAAAAGTATCCCTATGAAAACTCTTCAGTAACTTCCCTGCCGTTAATGCATGAGTTACCAACATGTAATTACTGGATTATCTCCATTTCTCTTCCTGAGCAATGGAAACGACATTAGCTATGTACTTGCCAGTCCTCTAACAAACTGCCTGTTGCTAGTGAGGGTACAAAGATCTTTATCAAGGCCCCAACAATCTCCTCTCTTTCCTCTTTCCGTATCTTGGGATATACAACGGCATGCAAATGTTTGGACACCCCGGGTCAAAATTTTTGTTACTGTGAATAGTTAAGTGAGTAGAAGATGACCTGATCTCCAACATAAAGTTAAAGATGAAACATTCGTTTCAACATTTTAAGCAAGAATAGTGTATTATTTTTGTTTTGTACAATTTTACAGTGAAATAAAGGAAAGGAGAACCATGCAAATATTTGGGCACCCCAAGAGATTTGAGCTCTCAGATAACTTTTACCAAGGACTCAGACCTTAATTAGCTTGTTAGGGCTGTGGCTTGTTCACAGTCATCGTTGGGAAAGGCCAGGTGATGCAAATTTCAAAGCTTTATAAATACCCTGACTCCTCAAACCTTGTCCCAAGAATCAGCAGCCATGAGCTCCTCTAAGCAGCTGCCTAGCACTCTGAAAATTAAAATAAATGATGCCCACAAAGCAGGAGAAGGATATAAGAAGATAGCAAAGCATTTTCAGGTAGCCGTTTCCTCAGTTTGTAACGTAATTAAGAAATGGCAGTTAACAGGAATGGTGGAGGTCAAGTTGAGGTCTGGAAGACCAAGAAAACTTTCCGAGAGAACTGTCCATAGGATTCTAGAAAGGTAAATCAAAACCCTTGTTTGACTGCAAAAGAGCTTCAGGAAGATTTAGCAGACTCTGGAGTGGTGGTGCACTGTTCTACTGTGCAGCAACACCTGCACAAATACGACCTTCATGGAAGAGTCATCAGAAGAAAACCTTTCCTGCATCCTCACCACAAAATTCAGCGTCAGAAGTTTGCAAAGGAACATCTAAACAAGCCTGATGCATTTTGGAAACAAGTCCTGTGGACTGATGAAGTTAAAATAAAACTTTTTGGCCGCAATGAGCAAAGGTATGTTTGGAGAAAAAAGGGTGCAGAATTTCATGAAAAGAACGCCTCTCCAACTGTTAAGCACGGGGGTGAATCGATCGTGCTTTGGGTTTGTGTTTCAGCCAGTGGCACGGGGAACATTTACTGGTAGAGGGAAGAATGAATTCAATTAAATACCAGCAAATTCTGGAAGCAAACATGACACTGTCTGTAAAAAAGCTGAAGATGAAAAGCGGATGGCTTCTACAACAGGATAATGATCCTAATCACACCTCAAATTCCACAATGGACCACCTCAAGAGGCGCAAGCTGAAGGTTTTGCCATGGCCCTCACAATACCCTGACCTAAACATCATCAAAAAACTGTGGATAAACCTCAAAAAAACAGTGCATGCAAGATGGCCCAAGAATCTCACAGAACTAGAAGCCTTTTGCAAGGAAGAATGGGCGAAAATTCCCCAGACAAGAATTGAAAGACTCTTAGCTACAGAAAGCGTTTACAAGCTGCGATACTTGCCAAAGGGGGTGTTACTAAGTATTGACCATGCAGGGTGCCCAAACTTTTGCTTCGGGCCCGTTACCTTTCTCATTATTTTGAAACTGTAAAAGATGGAAATAAATAAGTAATCTTGCTTAAAATATTAAAGAAATGTGTCATCTTTAACTTTATGCCTTTTGGAAATCAGGTCATCATTTACTCACTTAGCTATTCACAGTAACAGAAATTTTGATCAGGGTGCCCAATGGCATACCACTGTATATCCCATTAAACCCTGAAGTCTTTACGTTCTTGAAGGTACCCAACACAATCTCCTTTATCTCAAAGTGTCCTGGCATATTAGAATACCCCATAGTGATCTAACTATTCTCCGTGTATGTCTTTCACCTTGGTGAATTCCAACATAAAGTACCCAGTTTTTACATTGTCCACACCCATTGACCAGACATAAGTTCCCTCCATTATCCTCAAGTGATCCTACCCTCTTCCTGGCTATCACTTGCTGTGAATGCCTGGGTATTTTCTTTAAGCTGATTTGCCAAGGACATTTCATGGCCCCCTGTGTCCTTTACTGTTTCCTTTATTTTCTTCAAGGGCCATGCTCGATTTTAGCCTTCTAATTCTTACATGTGCTTCTTTATTTTTAATTAACCACCTTTCTCATCATCCAAGGTTTGCTTACCCCACCATCTTTGTCCTTTCTCATCACTGGAACATGCCTCTAACCTTATAAATCTATGTGCTCTCATTTTAAACTTCCCCACCCTGGCGAAAAGATCATTCCTGTAAACTATATCCCTCATAATTTTATAAACCTCTGTAAGGTCCCCACTTAGTTTCCTTTGCTCCAGTTGGTAAAACAGCCCATCCAGCCTCTCCTTATAACTCAAGCCCTTCAGTCCCAATATGATCTTTGTGAGTCTTTTTCTATGCCCTTTGCCCTTAATAGCATCCTTCCTTAGCTGGGTGATCAGAACTGCACATAGTACTCCAAGTGTGGTCTCACTAACACCTTGCACAGCTGACACCCCTATTCCTGTACCTAAGTGCCCTGACCAAAGAAGTCCAGTTGCGAAATGTCTTCTTCACCACCCTGTCTACTCATGTCTCTGCTTTCATGTACCTGTACCCCTAGGTCTCTCCAGGGCTCTACCATTTACTAAGCATTCCTCAGCCCACTTTCCCGGTAGGTCTCGAAGCTGCTGCAATCTCAAGTGACCTTTCTCACTGTCCAATAGACCAATAATTTTGCTACCATCCACAAAATTACTAATTATATTAACAACTTTGTCATCCAAATTGTTAATATAGATGACAAACAACAATGGACCCAGCATTGATCCCTGCAACGCACCTTACAATAACATCCCTCTATCACCTTCCTCTGCCTCATTCAACCAAGCCAATTTTGTATCCAGTTGGCTAGATCACCCCAGATTCTTTCTTCCAACCAACTAGATTAGGTTGCCATGCAGGACCTAGTAACCTATTTGGATAACATCTACTGCCCTGCCCTCATCGTCACCTCTTCAAAAACTCAAATCAAATCTGTGTCACACACAAACTCATCTGATTATCTCTGATCAGCCCTTGTCTTTCCAAACACTGGTAGATCCTGTCTTTCAAAATCACCTCCAGAATCTTTCCCATCACTGATGTCAGGCTCTCTGGCATACAGTTCCCCAGCTTATCCTTACTAAACTCTGGGATGGACCGTCCTTCCCAACTCTGCTCCTCACATGCCACCTCACCCTCCACTCGTGCTCTCTCCGATTCATTAACCACAGAATGTGACATGCCACCCCTTCTTTTGCCCTCCCGCTACCCTGGCCAGACAGGAGCACAGCCCTTCACAAATGTAGGAATCAGAATCAGGTTTTATTATCACCAGTATGTGTTCAAAACTTGCTAACTTAGTAGCAGCAGTCAATGCATACATAATATAGGAAAAAAATCAATCAATTACACAAAAAATCATGCAAAAACAGAAATAATATATATTTTAAAAGTGAGGTAGTGTTCACGGGTTCAATGTCCATTTAGGAATCGGATGGCAGAGGGGAAGAAGCTGTTCCTGAATCGCTGAGTGTGTGCCTTCAGCCTTCTGTACCTCCTACCTGATGGTAACAGTGAGAAAAGGGCATGCCCTGGGTGCTGGAGGTCCTTAATAATGGACGCTGCATTTCTGAGACATCGCTACTTGAAGATGTCCTGGGTACTTTGTAGGCTAATACCCAAGATGGAGCCGACTAAATTTACAACCCTCTGCAACTTCTTACGATCCTGTGCAGTAGCATCCCCTCCCACACCAGACAGTGATGCAGCTTGTCAGATTACTCTCCATGGTACATCTATAGAAGCCTTTGAGTGTTTTTGTTGACATGCCAAATCTCTTCAAGCTCCTGATGAAGTATAGCCGCTGTCTTGCCTTCTTTATAACTACATCAATATGTTGGGACCAGGTTAGGACCTCAGAGATCTTGACACCCAGGAACTTGAAATTGCTCACTCTCTCCACTTCTGATCCCTCTGTGGATTGGTATGTGTTCCTTCGTCCTATCCTTCCTGAAGCCTACAATGAGCTCTTTCGTCTTACTGACGTAGAGTGCAAGGTTGTTGCTGAGGCACAACCCCACTAGTCGGCATGTTTCTCTTGGGTACGTCCTCTCATCAGCACCTGAGATTCTATCAACAATGGTTGTATCATCAGCAAATTTATAGATGGTATTTGAGCTATGCCTAGCCGCAGGGTCATGGGTATAGAGAGAGTAGAGCAGTGGGCTAACCACACACACCTGATATGTGCCAGTGTTGATCGTCAGCGAGGAGGATATGTTATCACTAATCCGCACAGATTGTGGTCTTCCGGTTAGGAAGTCAAGGATCCAATTGCAGAGGGAGGCTCTGTAACTTATCAATAGGATAATGGGAACTGACGATGTTAAATGCTGACCTATAGTCGATGAACAGCATCTTGACATTGATGTTTGTATTGTCCAGGTGGTCTAAGGCCATATGAAGAGCCATTGAGATTGCATCTGCCGTTGACCTATTGTGGTGATAAGCAAATTGCAATGGGTCTAGGTCCTTGCTGAAGCAGGAGTTCAGTCTAGTCATGACTAACCTCTCAAAGCATTTCATCACTGTAGATTTGAGTGGTACTGGGCAATAGTCATTAAGGCAGCTCACATTATTCTTCTTAGGCACCGGTATAATTGATACTTTTTTGAAGCAAGTGGGAACTTCCGCCCATAGCAGTGAGAGGTTGAAAATGTCCTTGAGTACTCCCGCCAGTTGGTTGGCACAAGTTTTCACAGCCTTACCAGGTACTCCATCGGGACCTACCACCTTGCGAGGGTTCACTCTCTTTAAAGACAGCCTAACATCGCCCTCCGAGACAGAGATCACAGGGTAACTGGGTGGGAGAATGGCCAGAGATCAGCCAAGCCTCAGCCACCACCTCCTCAGGTGCTGCACTAGCCTGGGATGGGATCTCATGGGTGAGAGATCCGTGTGCTGGGGTCTCAGTCTCTGGCACGGGCACAGTGTTGCAGGAGTAGGCACAAAATTCTGGGTGAACTGTCCTGTGGGCCAGGGCCAGCAACAGGCAGAGAAGGGGAGAGTTGTGAGACAACAGGAGGACAAGCTCACTGCCAAGGAATGTGTGGAATCAGGTACACTTCGAGCTTGGATCCACCTTTCCAGCTGTCAGAATCGGCAGAAAACTGCAGGCACAGGAAATGTGAAATGAAATCTATTCATGCTAGACACATCCTGGCTTCTCTATCTGTCACTTTCTGTGCTGTAACATTCACTTCAGGAAGCAGAGCAGAGTGCACACCCCTGTCTATATCAGTGGTGCTGAGCTGAGATGGTTAAGAGCTTAAACTTCCTAGGTTTAAGCATCGACAACAATTTGCTCTGGTCCAACTGAGGCTAAGAAAACACACCAACACCTCTATTTCCACAGAAGGCTAGGAAATCCAGCATGTCCCTGATAACTCATACAGATGCACCATAGAAAGCATCCTATCCCAATGCTTCACAGCTTAGTACGGCAACAGCTTTGTACAAGATCACATGAACAGTGGCCAATCAGAGATTGGGAGTGAGAGACAAAGTGACACACAGGTTGGCGAACATGCATTAAAAAGAAGCACTTTGCGGGAGTTCCGGCATTTGAAAAGTGGCTAATCAGAGATTAGGATTCATTGGCAAAGGAAAACTAAAACAAGGCTGAGGCAAGCGGAATGGCCTTTGTTGGAGTGGACAGTGTTAGAGTGGGGATTTTAAGGCTTTAGCTCTGAGGCTTCAGTAAGGAGAGGGGAAGGCAGGGAGACCTCCAGTGTCTCTGATGACTTCACCTGCAAGAGTGCATCCGGCTGCAGCTTCTAGCATTATGCATTAGGGAGCTGGAGCTGGAAATGCATGAACTCCAGATCATTCAGGAGGCTGAGGACATAGAGAGAGGTAGTTACACATACGGTGCAGGGTACAGGAGACTGGGTAACAGTCAGGAAGGGGAAAGGGGTTAAAAAGCTAGGGCTGAGTACCCCTGTGGCCATTCCCCTCAACAATAGGTATATCACTTTGGATACTGTTGGAGGAGATGACTAGCAGAGGGAAGTACAGTGTTTAGGTGTCCAGTACTGAGACTGTCTCTGTGGCTCAGAAGGGAAGGGGGAGAAGAGGCCCAGTGATATGAGTTTTGTTGGTTCAATAGATGGAATCATTGCTGCCCCAGTGTTCATTCAGCAGAAGACAAGCTGCATTGTGTTTGACTGCAGATTTCTACAATAATCATTGGACTGACTGTCTTGGACTATATTTATATTGTGATTGTATTTTACTGATATGTTATATATGCCTTGAGCTAGCTAGTGGCTGTTGGTACAGTGTTTTGCACCTTGGCCCTGACTAACGCTGTTTCGATCGGCTGTATTCAGGGTATTCATGTATGGTTGAATGACAAGTAAACTTGAACTTGAACCAGGGGAACAGAAAGAAGATTCTGTGGATGAGAATTAGATTCCAGGATGGTCTGTTGTCTCCTGGCTGTCAGGGTCAGTTTGAAAAAAGTCACTAAATAATTATTATCAACAAATCACTTGTATACCAGAGGAAACAACACACTGGACCACTGTTACACCACCATGAAGAATGCTTACCATGCCATCCCACACCAGTGCAATGGCAAGTCTGATCACCTGGCTTGTACTTCTACTCCCTGAGTACGGGCAGAGACTGAAGACTGTTGCACCAATAGTGAGGATCGAGGAGGTCTGGACAAGGGAGGCGCAGGAACATGTACAGGATTGCTTTGAATCAGTGGACTGGGCTGCATCTTCAAATCTGATGAGTATACCACAGTCGTCACCAATTCCATTAAAATCTATGTGGAACAAAGTGAGCCTATGAAAACTTGCTGTTCATTCCCAAAGCAAAAGCTATGGATGAACCAGGAGGGCACAGCTCAAGTGCAATCTATAAATTTGCTGATGATACAGCGATTGTTGACAGGATCTCGGATGGAGACAAGAGGCCGTACAGGAGCAAGATATACCAACTGGTGGAGTGGTGTCGCAGCAACAACCTTGCACTCAACGTCGGTAAGACCAAAGAACTGACTGTGGATTTGAGAAAGGCTAAGACAATCCTCATAGAGGGATCAGAAGTGGAGAGAGTGAACATTTTCAGGTTCCTGGGTGTCAAGATCTCTGAGGATCTAACCTGATCCCAACATAGCAATGCAGCTATAAAGAAGGCAAGACAGCAGCTTTATTTCATCAGGAGTTTGAGGAGATTTGGTTTGTCACCTAAAACAGTTGAAACCCTCTACAGATGTACCGTGAAGAGCACTCTAACTGGCTGCATCACCGCCTGGTATGGGGGACGGTTGGTGGGGGCTACTTCTCAGGATCACAGTAAGCTGCAGGCAGTGTAAACCATGGGCACGAGCCTCGGTAGTATCCAGGACATATTCAGCACCTCAGAAAAGCAGCTTCCATCATTAAGGACTACCAGCACCCAGGACATGCCCTTTTCTCACTGTTACCATCAGGAAGGAGGTATTCACTCAGTGATTCAAGAACAGCTTCTTCCCCTCTGCTATCCGATTTCTAAATGGACATTGAACCTATGAACACTACCTCACCACTTCTTTTAAATTTCTGTTTTTGCACTACTTACCTTAATTTAACTATTTGATATACATACAGTATATATGCTTACTGTAAATCAGTTTTTATCTCTATTTATCATATACTGCTGCTGTAAAGTAAACAAATTTCACGACATACGCCGGTGATATTAAACCTGATTCTGATTCTGATGACAGATCGAGTCCTCAACATTCTTCAGTAGGATGGTGAGCAGCCAGAAGTCATAGGTACCAATGACAGAGGTAGGAAGAGGGATGAGGATGTGCAAAGTGAGTTCAGGGAGTTAGGTGCTAAGTTAAAGGACAGGATCTCCTGTGTTGCTATCTGTGCCTTATGCTGTTGAGGCCAGAAATAGGAAGATAATACAGCTTAATACATGGCTAAGAAGTTGGTGTAGCAGGGAGGGCTTCCAGTTTTTGGATCACTGGGCTCTCTTCCAGGGAAGGTGGGACCTGTACATAAGAGACAGGTGGAGGGGATCTAATATCCTAATGGGAATGATGGGAATGGGGGAGGGTTTAAACTAGAGTTACAGGGGGATGGGAACCAGTACCAGAACAGATATAGAACCATATAACCATATAACAGTTGCAGCATGGAAACAGGCCATCTCGGCCCTTCTAGTCCCTGCCGAACTCTTACTCTCACCTAGTCCCACTGACCTGCACTCAGCCCATAACCCTCCATTCCTTTCCTGTCCATATAGCTGTCCAATTTAACTTTAAACGACAACATCGAATCTGCCTCAACCACTTCTGCTGGAAGCTCGTTCCACACAGCTACCACTCTCTGAGTAAAGAAGTTCCCCCTCATGTTACCCCTAAACTTTTGCCCTTTAACTCTCAACTCATGTCCTCTTGTTTGAATCTCCCTCACTCTCAATGGAAAAAGCCTATCCACGTCAACTCTATCTATCCCCCTCATAATTTTAAATAACTCTATCAAGTCCCCCCTCAACCTTCTACGCTCCAAAGAATAAAGACCCAACTTGTTCAACCTTTCTCTGTAACTTAGGTGATGAAACCCAGGTAACATTCTAGAATATCTTCTTTGTACTCTCTCTATTTTGCTGACATCTTTCCTATAATTCAGAGACCAAAACTGTACACAATACTCCAAATTTGGCCTCACCAATGCCTTGTAAAATTTCAATATTACATCTCAACTCCTATACTCAATGCTCTGATCTATAAAGGTCAGCATACCAAAAGCTTTCTTCACCACCCTATCCACATGAGATAGTAGAGTGGTAGTGGAGAGAGATGTTGTTAACACCTCAAACAAAATCAGGAAGCAAACGGTTGAGCAAGATGGGGCTAATGCTCTGAGATGTGTATATTTCAACGCAAGTAGTATTGTAGGAAAGGCAGATGAGCTCAGGGCATGGATCAACACATGGAGTTCTGATATTGTAGCCATTAGAGGGATATCCTTCTAATGACTGCCAGCTCAGTATTCCAGGGTTCTGTTCTTTCTGATTAAAGGGGGAGGGGTGGAGTTTGTAGTCAGGGAAAATGCCACACCAGTGCTCAGCCAGGACTGACTGGAGAAGTCGTCTGGTGAGGATTTATGGGTAGAAGTGAGGAATAAGAAAGGTATGACCATTTCATTTGGTCTATATTATAAACCACCCAACAGTCCAAGGGATTTAGAGGAACAAATTTGTAGAGGGATTGCAGACTGTTGCAAGAGTAGGTGATTTTAGATTTCTAAATATTGACTGGGACTATCATACTGTAAAAGGACTAGATGGGATAAAGATTGTGAAATGTGTTCAGGAAAGTTTCTTTAATCAGTACGTAGAGGTCCCAATGAGAGAGTGTGCAATTCTTGATCTCCAATTAGAGAATGAGACAGGGCAGGTGACAGAGGTTTGTGCAGGGGAACACTTTGCTTCTAGTGATCCCAATGCTGTTAGTTTCAAGGTGATTATGGAGAAGGATTGGTCTGGTCCTCAGGTTGAGATTCTAAATTGGAGAAAATCTAATTTTGATACGATCAGAAAGGATCTGGCAAGTGTGAATTGGAACTGGCTGTTTTCTGACAAAGGTGCACTTGGTAAGTGTGGGGCCTTCAAAAGTGACATTTTATGAATACAGAGCTTTTATGTGCTTGTCAAAATAAAAGTCAAGGATAACAGATTCAGGGAATTTCGTTTTTCGAGAAATAGTGAGGCCCTAGTTAAGAAAATAAAAGCAGGTACATGCCAGGTACAGGCAGGCAGAAACAAATGAGGTACTTGTCAGTCAGTCAGTGGGTGCCGTCCCGAATCCGGGGTTGGTGGCTATGCACCTCCATCTTCTTCAATCTTGCGACAGTACCGAGTACAGCCTCTCCTCCAGCTTGTTCTCACTGGCCGCCTTGGCACTGCCCACCGCCGAACTCGAGCCTGAAACCATGTCAGCTTCCAGCCGCGGCCGCTTCTTTAAGCTCGGCCCTTGCTTAGGCGGAGGCCTTGGGGCAGGTCCAGGCACACAGTGCAGCACCCAAATTCATCATGTCTCTTCTAACTAGGTGCATAGCATACGATTTGTAGATACGTGGTGAGGCTTAAAACTCTTCTATGGAAGATGGCCGTTGGCTCACAAGAAGCTCATCCGTCCTTTGTCAGGTCTTGTTTTTCAGTCCTGCTGGGTGTCCTTACGCCCTCCTCACCAGACTAAGTTCGGTGGGGGAGCCGGCCAAGTCGCCGACCACTCGACCATGGCCCCCGGCCGAGTGCTGGGCACCCACACCCCCGCCAAGTATCTCCGAGCGTCCGACGCCCGACCGAAAACCATTGTCGAGTGGCCGGCGACCAAACTGGAGGTACTTGAGGAGTATGAGAAACGCAAGAGAGCACTGAAGAAAGAAATCAGGAGGGTATAAAAAAGACATGAGGTTGCTCAAGCATTCAGCAGGGAGTAGGGAGGAGAAGATGGCAGCATGACGCAGTGCACGCGGCCGCTCCGAATAATATCGTATGTGTTAACTAGGGGGCCGTGCACAATCTTGATTTGATGGAGACAGCCGTGAGAAGCACAGAGGAACACCTGGAGAAACTTCGGAAATGCCTGCTTCGCTGACACTGCTACCGTGCGATTGAGAATCTCCGGAGGGGAAGGACCCAAATCCTCTGCTTGCCAATCGCCTGTTGCTGGGGCCAGGGCCAAAGCGCTCGGCAGAGATGGTGCTCAGTGCTCAGTGTCGGAGGGCTAGTCGGAGGCTCGGAGTTTTCAGACGGACTTGGAGTTGGACTTTGGTCGGATGCTTCCAGGATGCTGCATCGGCAAGTTGGCGGCGCTGGAGGTTCACCGTCTGCGAGATGATGGGACCTTCAAGAGACTTTGAGACTTTTACCGTGCCATGGTCTGTTCTTATCAAATTACGGTATTGCTTTGCACTGTTGTAACTATGTATTATAATTATCTGGTTTTTGTCAGTTTTTCAGTCGGTTTGTCATGTGTTTCTGTGATATCATTCTGGAGAAATATTGTATCATTTCTTAATATATGCATTACTAAATGACAATAAAAGAGGACAATAATCAAAGTGAAGGAGAATTCTGAGGGCTTCTACAGATATGTTAAGATTAAAAGTGATAAAACTGGTCCTCTGGAAGATCAGAATGGTAATCTATGTGTGGAGCCAAAAGAGATGGGGAACATCTTAAATGGGCTTTTTGGGAATTTTTGCATCTGGATTTACTCTGGAGACAGACACAGAGTCTATTGAAGTGAGGCAAAACAGTAGTGAAATCATGGATCTTATACCAGTTACAGGAGAGGAGGTGTTTGTTGTCTTGAGGCAAATCAGGGTGGATAAATCCCCAGGGCCTGACAAGATGTTTCTTTGGACCCTGTGGGAGGCAAGTGCAGAAATTGCTGGGGCCCTAGCAGAGATATTCAAATCATCCTTAGTGACAGGTGAGGTACCAGAGGATTGGAGGATAGCTCATGTTATTCCACTGTTTAAGAAAAGGTCTAAGAAGAAACCAGGAAATTATAGGCTAATTAGTCAGACATCAGTAGAGACACAGAAGCATAGAAAACCTACAGCACAATGCAGGCCCTTCGGCCCACAAAGCTGTGCCGGACATGTCCTTACCTTAGAAATTAGCTAGGGTTACCCATAGCCCTCTATTTTACTAAGCTCGATGTACCTATCAAGAAGTTTCTTAAAAGACCCCATCGTATCCGCCTCCGCCACCATTGCTGGCAGCCCATTCCATGTACTCGGCACTCTGTGTAAAAAACTTACCCCCGACATCTCCTCTGTACTTCCAAGCACCTTAAAACTGTGCCTTCTAGTGCTAGCCACTTCAGACCTGGGAAAAAGCCTCTGACTATCCACATGATCAATGCCTCTCATTATCTTGTACATTTCTATCAGGTCACCTCTCATCCTCTGCCACTCCAAGGAGAAAAGGCTGAGTTCACTCAATCTATTCTCATAAGGCATGCTCCCCAATCCAGGCAAAATCCTTATAAATCTCCTCTGGACCTTTTCTATAGTTTTCACATCCTTCCTATAGTGAGGCGACCAGAACTGAGCACAGTACTCCAAGTGGGGTCTGACCAGGGCCCTATATAGCTGTAACATTATCTCTTCGCTCCTAAACTCAATCACAATTGATGAAAGCCAATGCACCGTATGCTTTCTTAAGCACAGAGTCAACCTACGCAGCAGCATTGAGTATCCTATGGACTCAGACCCCAAGATCCCTCTGATCCTCCACACTGTCAAGAGTCTTGCCATTAATACTATATTCTGTCATCATATTTGACCTACAAATGAACCCCCTCACATTTATCTGGGTTGAACTCCATCTGCCACTTCTCAGCCCAGTTTTTCATCCTATCAATGTCCCGCTGTAACCTCTGACAGCCCTCCACACTATCCACAGCACCTCCAACCTTTGTGTCATCAGCAAATTTACTAACCCATCCCTCCACTTCCTCATCCAGATCATTTATAAAAATCGCGAGAGTAGGGGTCCCAGAACAGATCCCTGAGGCACACCACTGGTGACCAACCTCCATGCAAAATATGACCCGTCTACAACCACTCTTTGCCTTCTGTGGGCAAGCCAGTTCTGAATCCACAAAGCAATATCCCCTTGGATCTCATGCCTCCTTACTTTCTCAATAAGCCTTGTATGGGGTACCTTGTCAAATGCTTTGCTGAAATCCATATACACTACATCTACGGCTCTACCTTCATCAATGTGCTTAGTCATGTCCTCAAAAAATTCAATCAGGCTTGTAAGGCATGACCTGCCTTTTACAAAGCCATGTTGACTATTCCTAATCCTATTATGTCTCTCCAAATGTTTATAAATCCTGCCTCTCAGGATATTCTATAGCAATTTACCAACTACTGAAGTAAGACTCCCTGGTCCCTTTCTTGAAGTGGGAAGGTTATTGGAGGTATTCTGAGGGACCAGATATATGAGTATTTGGACTGAATAAGGATAGTCAGCATGGCTTTGTGCATGGTAGGTCATGTCTAATCAATTTATAAAGATTTTTGAGGAAGTTACCAGGACAGTTGATAAAGACAAGGCAGTGGATGTTGTCTACATGGACTTCAGCAAGGCATTTGACATTTGACAAGGTCCCGCATGGGAGGTTGATCAAGAAGGTTCAATTGCTTGGCATTCAAGATGAGGTAGTAAATTGGATTAGATGAGGCAGAAGCCAGAGAGTGTTAATAAATGGTTGCCTCTCTGATTGGAGGCTTGAGGCTAGCAGAGTGCCACAGGGATCAGTGCTGGGTCCTTTGTTGCTTGTCATCTATATCAACAATCTGGATAATAATGTGGTTAACTGGATCAGCAAATCTGGGATGATACCAAGATTCAGGGTGTAGTGGATAGCGAGGAAGACTATCAAAGCTTGCAGCTAGATGTTGACCAACTGGAAAAATGGGCTGAACAGTGGCAGATGGAACTTAATTCAAGTGTGAGGTGCTGCACTTCATTGAAAATGGCATCGCGGGTAGATAGGGTCTTAGAGAAAGCTTTTGGCACATTGGCCTTCATAAATCAAAGTACAAAAGATGGGATGTTATGTGGAAGTTGTGTAAAACATTGGTGAGGTCTAATCTGGAGTATTGTGAGCAGTTTTGACCATAAGATATAGGAGAAGAATTAGGCTATTTGGCCCATTGAGTCTGCCCTACCATTTCATCACGGCTGATCCAATTTTCCTCTCAGCTCCAGTCTCATGCCCTTTCCCCATATCTCTTCATGCCCTGACCAATCAAGAATCTATCAAGCTCTGCCTTAAATATACATACAGACTTGTCTCCACAGCTGCCTGTGGCAAAGAATTCCACAGATTCACTACTCTGTGGTTAAAGAAATTCCTCCTCATCTCTGTTTAAAAAGGATGCCCCTCTATTCTGAGGCTTTGTCCTCTGGTCTTATACTCTCCCACCATAGGAAACATCCTTTTCACACCCACTCTGTCAAGGCCTTTCACTATTCAATAGGTTTCAATGAGGTCACCCATAATTCTTCTGGATTTCAGTCAATACAGCCCCAGAGCCATCTAACGCTCTTCACATGACAAGCCATTCAATCCTGGAATCATTTTTCTGAACCTCCTTTGAGAACCCTCTTCAGTTTCAGCACATCCTTTCTAAGAAAAGGGGACAAAATGCTCAGAATACTCCAAGTGAGGCCTTACCAGTGCTTTATAAAGACTCAACATTACATCCTTGCTTTTATATTCTAGTTATCTTGAAACGAATGCTAACGTTGCATTTGCCTTCCTTACCACAGACTCAATCTGCAAATTAACCTTTAGGAAATCCTGCACAAGGACTTCCAAGTCCCTTGTGCCTCAATTTTTTTATATTTTCTTTCCATTTAGAAAATAGTCAACCCAGTAAGTATATACTACATATGTATATTAACTAGTTAAATTAAAACTAGTGCAAAAACAGAAATAATACTAAAAAGAGTGAGGTTGTGTTCATGGGTTCAATATCCATTTAGCAATTGGATGGCTGAGGGGAAGAAGTTGTTCCTGATTCACTGAGTGTGTGCCTTCAGGCTTCAGTACCTCCCACCTGATGGTAACACTGAGAAGAGGGCACGTCCTGGGTGATGGGGGTCCTTAATAATGGACGCCACCTTTCTGAGGCACCGCTCCTTGAAGATGTCTTGGATACCACAGAGACCCATACCCAAGATGGAGTTGACTAATTTTACAACTTTCTGTTGAAAATAGGTGGAAAGATGTCACCAATGGATCTAGCTGTTGTTTACTGGCAAGATTCAGGATGTCATGTGACTGGAATACTTGCCTGTCATGTGGATGACTTCATATGCGGAGGCTCACAAAACTTTGCCGCAACAGTTATTCCTCAGCTAAAGTCAGGCTTTCAGGTCGGAAATGAGGAACATGACAGATTCTGCCATGTAGGGATAGACCTCCTTGTTATTGATGGAACAGAACAACTACACCAAGAAAACTACATCAGGAATCTACAGACAATCCACATAGAATCCTTACATGCCACACAACGGGATGCACCCCTCAGTGAAGTTGAAGCTGAGCAACTTAGGTCAAAGATAGATCAGATTCCATGGGTGGCAAGGCAGAGCACACCTGACATCATGTTTGATGCCTGCAACTTGGCATCCAGCATAAAAAATTCCACAGTGCAAATTTCACGAGACAGTGAAACAAGACAGACAAACAAGACAGTGCGCAGAATTCAATCTGAGAAAGTAGTCTTGAAGCCCCACCTCCCCCTCGTACCCCATCTGTTACTTATTTTTATGCACACATTCTTTCTCTCACTCTCCTTTTTCTCCCTCTGTCCCTCTGAATATACCTCTTGCCCATCCTCTGGTCCCCCCCCCCCCGTCTTTCTTCCCGGACCTCCTGTCCCATGATCCTCTCGTATCCCCTTTTGCCTATCACCTGTCCAGCTCTTGGCTCCATTCCTCCCCCTCCAGTCTTCTCCTATCATTGTGGATCTCCCCCTCCCTCTCCAACTTTCAAATCCCTTACTCACTCTTCCTTCAGTTAGTCCTGACGAAGGGTCTCAGCCTGAAACGTCGACTGTACCTCTTCCTACAGATGCTGCCTGGCCTGATGCGTTCACCAGCAACTTTGATGTGTGTTTCTTGAAGTTTTAACAGCTTGGAAAAGACTGCTCACCGAGGCTCGTTGTCTTGAGTGATGCCTCTCTTAGAAATCTCCTTGATGGAGGGACTCAAGGGGAACATTTTATTGCACTGTGGGAGAAAAGAGAAGATTTTCACCTCTCTATTGGCAATCAAAAAGGATCCGAGGAGTTGTACAGAGTATGCTGGCAGGAAAAACCATGCAATGTCTGACGGCATTGACCATGCTGTTTATCCATCCACACTCTGAGTTTCCCCATGGTGACCCAAAGAAGAACAGTTTACAAATAACTTGTGTCACAGACAACTGCTCTACCTCATTATGATCTTGGCCCTACTATCTACCTCGGTGTCATCTTGCCCCTTCTATCTACTTCATTACGATCTTGCCCCTACTATCTACCTCGTTACAATCTTACCCCTAGTATCTACCTTGGTGTGATCTTACACCTTGTTGCCTCCCTGTACTGTATTTTCTCTATAGCAGTTACATTTTATTCTTCACACACTGCCGCTGGAACCCCTGTCTCCAACAGGATCCCACCGCCAAGCACATCTTCACCTCACTTTCTGCTTTCCACAGGGAACTGCAACTCTTGTTCATTCGTCCCTTCTCACTGTCTCCCTCCTGGCACTTACCCTTGCAAATGGAATGTGCTACACCTCCTCCCTCATTACATTTCAGGGCCCTTAACACTTCTTCCAGTTGAGGCAACACCTCACCTGTGAGTCTTTTGGGGTCATTCACTGTGTTTGGTGCTCTTGGTGTGTCCTCCTGTATATCAGTGAGACCCAACGTCGACTGGGAGACCGCTTTGCTGAGCAACCAGGTTTCACCTATTACCTGGTGTTCCTCTCTCTCCTCCCCACACCTTTTAAATCTACTCCTCAGCTTTTCTCCTCCAGTCCTGCTGAAGGGCCTCAGCTCGAAACATCGACTGTACTCTTTTCCATAGATGCTGCCTGGTCTGCTGAGTTCCTCCAGCATTTTGTGTGTGTTGCTTGGATTTCCAGCATCTGCACGTTTTCTCTTGTTCGACATTTTATCCCACGTTCTTTTGTTATTTTACCTTGTTTTACTTCAATGCATTGCATATTGATCTGATCTGTATCAAGCTTTTTGTTGTATCTTAGTACATGTGACAATAATAAACCCATACCAATCCATTCAAAGTACCCAAACCACCGTGTGAATCATGAAAATCAAAGTAAGTTTATATCACCATATACAACATCGAGATTCAATTTCTCGCGGGCACTTACAGGAAAATAAAGAAACGCAATAGAATGTATAAAAAATGTACATAAATAAAGACTGACAAGCAACCAAAGTGCAAAAGAAGACAAATTATGCAAATAAAAACATAAATAATACTGAGAACATGAGATAGAGTCCTGGAAACTATTGTTGGCAGAATTTGAGATAATGACGAGAGGACATACAGGAGTGAGATATATCAATTAGTTGAGGGGTGTTGCTGCAACAACCTTGCACATAAAATCAGTAAGACCAAAGTGCTGATTGTGGACATCAGAAAGGGTAAGATGAGGGAACACACACCAGTCCACATAGAGGGATTAGAAGTGGAAAGAGTGAGCAATTTCAATTTCCTGGGTGTCAATCTCTCTGAGAATCTATCTTGGACCCAACTTATCAATGCAGCTTCAAGAAAGACATGACAGCAGCTATACTGCATTAGGAGTCTGAGATCTGGTATGTAATCAAAAACACTCGTAAATTTCTACAGATGTACCATGGAGAGCATTCTAACTGGCTGCATCACCATCTGGTATGGGGGCGGGGTGGGGGGCTTCTGCACGAGATTGAAATAAGTGGCAGAAAGTTGTAAACTTAGCGCCATCATGGGTACTAGTATCCGTAGTATCCAGGATATCTTCAAAGAGTGATATCTCAAACAGGAGGTGACCATCACTGAGAGTTGCCATCACCCAGGTCATGCCTTGTTCTCATTGCTTCCATCAGGAAGGTGCAGGAGCCTGTACAAGCACACTCAACGATTCATGAACAGCTTTTTCCTTTCTGCCATCAGATTTCTGAATGGATAGCAAACCCATGAACACAACTACCTCACTGCTTTTTTATTTCTATTTTTTCTACTTTTGCTCTGCATATTTAATCTAACTTGGTTCCTCAAGGTTGTTCATAGCTGGGGTGGTAATAGGGACAAGCTCCCTCTACCTATTAAATGCTCCCAATGGTATGCACCTCAAATACCCTCTGACTACCCAGGCCAGCCCTTGGCCTTCATGTGTGGCTTAGCTACTAAGCCCAGCAGAATTGTTTCTACTGACTGGAGAAACGGCAAAGACGGGTTACTGGCGGCTTAAAACCCGTCGCTTTAGGAAGATGGGGCTCATCTCGGGGAAGGAAAACTCTGATCTCAAACTTCCGCTGCCTTGCGGCTATACCAACTCATGGGGAAGGCTTCGGGAGTAAACTCCGAGGGAAAAATCCGGAGCTGGAGCCTTTAAGACAGTCCTACACTGAGTTCAATGCTGACTGGCAACTCCTGCGACACTGTTGGTACCAAACTGACTCAGTCTCTGCCATTACTTTGGGTTCATCAGATGTGTGGAGATGGGGAGCTTGTTACACGGGCAACAGCTTGCTCTCCATATCGTACTGCCCTGGCTTGCGGTTCCAGACAGCTAGGACTCAATATCCATGGTTGATCCAGACCAATGGAGGCCTCAGTCTCCTCATATATATACTAATGTAGCTCACAGTTTATTTTCCGATTATTATGTATTGCATTGTACTGCAAAAAAAAAACAAAATTTAACGACATATGCCAGTGATATTAAACCTGACTGTGATTCTGAGTCTGTAGTTTGTTGATTCAGTTCAGAGTTAAGGTGAGAGTTCCAGGAACCCAGTGGTTGTAGGATAATAACTATTCCTGAACCTGGACATAAGACTCCCTTACCTCCTGCCAAAGCATGAAGAGAGCATGGGCTGGATGGTGAGAATCCTTGATGATGGATGCTGCTTTCTTGTGGCAGCACTACTTGTAAATGTAGTGGGATGGCGGGGAGGAGTTTGCCTGTGACAACCCCATACATTGACTTTGCCTGTGACGGACTGGCCAGTGTCCATCAATTTCTGAAAACATTTCCATTCTTGGGCATTGGTGTTTCCATACCGTACCATAATGCAAGCAGTTAGAATATTCTCCATTGTGTTTCTACAGAAGTTCATCCAAATTTTAGGTGATGTACCAAATCTATGCAAACTTCGAAGAGAGAAGAGGTGCTGCCATGCCTTCTTTGTGATGGCACTTCCATGCTGGTCTCGGAACAGATTCTCTGATATGATAAGACCAAGGAATTTAAATTTACTGACCATCTCCACCTCTGATTCCCTGATGAGGATTGGCTCATGGACCTCTGGCTTCTTCCTCCTGTAGTTGATAATCAACTCTTTGGTTTTGCTGATGTTGAGTGAGAGGTTGTTGCTGTAGCAACATACAGCCAGATTTTCAGTCTCCCTCCTGTACGCCAATTTGTTACCACCTTTGATTCAGCCAATAACAGTAGTGTCATCAGCAAACTTAAATATGGCATTGGAGCTGTGCTTAGCCTCACAGTCATAAATATTAAGCAAGTAGACCAGGGGGCTAAGCACACAGCCTGGTGGTGTCCTTGTGCTGATAGAGATTGTCGAGGATATGTTGTTGGCAATCGAACTGACTGAGGTCTGCAAGTCAGGAAATCAAGGATCTAGTTACACAAGGAGGTGTTACAATGGGCAGCTGGAGTGACTGAGGAGACCCAAGTGCAGGACACAGGCATGGAGAATTGACATGGAGATGGATTTGGGCATGACTTGGACTTGGAACTTGACTTGGACTCGGAACTCAGAACTTTGACTTGGACTCGGAACTTGGAACTTTGACTTGGACTCGGACTTGGACACGGAGTCTGGACCTGGACTGAACTGGAACACGGAGCCTGGAACAGGAACACGGAGACAACAACACCAAACAAAGACAGACGATTCATATCTTGGCTCGGGGGAGTGACAAACGGTCAGCAATCCTCAGCTAGACATGAAGAGACAGAATTCCCAACTCAGAGTAGTGGCAAACAGCTGGACCTACTCAGCTGGGAACGAGATGACTAAATTAACCAATGACTGACAATACGAATCTTGACACGGAGTAGCTCATGAAGTGGGAAATGGCCGGTAATCACTTAGCTGGAAACGAAGAGACAGAATTCCCAACTCGGAGTAGCAGCAAACGGCCGGACCTATTCAGCTGGAAATGAGATGACAGAAACCAAACAATGACAGTCCATTTGTATCTAGACACGGAGAAGCTCATGAAGATGGCCCTTATTCTTGGTGGCTCAGAAGACGGTCCCTTATTCTTGGTGGCTCGGGGTGGCAACAATCAGCCAGCAAATCCCAGCCGAACATGAAAATGACAGAATTCGCATCTTAGCTCGGAGTAGCGACAAATCAGCCGGCAACTTAACTGGACATGAAAACAACTGAATTTGCTAAGCAGCCACAGGCACCAAAGCAACTTAGAGTCCACGATTCTCGGCGGCTCTGGGACAAGCACAGCTGCACTGGCTACAGTGATAAACCAGCAGCGAGTAGATGAAAGCCAGAGTTTTTATGCTGCCGGTTCGAGTGAGGATCAGGTGCCCTAATCAAAGAGCCCAGTGGAACACGGGGAAAAGGAAATTAACTGAAATGAGTGGTTAACGGACCGGACCATGACAGGAGGATTCAATGTCTTGGACTTTGCCTGTGATGGAGCTTAGTACTTAGCTTTTGACTGCTGAGCTATATTCAATGAAGAGCATCCTGATGCATGCATCTTCAGTGTCCAGGTGTTCCAGAGCTGAGTAAGGGGCTAATGAAATGGTGTGTCCTGCTGACCTGTGGATACAGTTGGCAAATTGGAGGAGACCCAGGTCACTCCTCCAGCAGGAGTTGATATGTTTCCTTTCAACCTTTCAAAGCACTTCGTCACAGTGGATGTAAGCACTACTGGAGGATAATCATTGAGGCAGGTTGCCACATTCTTCTTGGGCACCAGTATGATTGAAACCTGCCTGTACTTCAATCTGCTAAAGTGGGAGGTTGAAAAAGTCCATAAACACTCCAGCCAGTTGATTAGCACAGGTCTTCAGAATTTGTCCAGATACACCATTTGGGCCAGATGCTATCTGTGGATTCACCCTCCTAACTCCAACACACTATACCCAAGGCTGTGTCTCCATAGAAGTCCATGGCCCAAATCTGGAAAAAGGAATTAACAGGTGGGCCGAATGGCCTGTTTCTGTACGAAAAGATTCCTTCTGCCTACCCCTGCTCTTTAATTGTCTGCATCTGTGATTTATCTCCGTCCCGCGTCCCTGAGACTATTTCCGTCTCTGTTTCTCCGCTTAATGCTGCCTGCAACTTATCTCTGGTTTGCTGACATACCATGACGTGTGTAGTCTTCACTTTAAATGTCCCTGAGTGAGACCCCAAGGTTATTGTGCGCGGAGATCGCCAAAGGAGGGCGAGACATCAAGGGTCCAGGGCGTTGGAGATCAGACCCCGGGCGCTAAGAGCTATCTGGACGTCGGGGTCGTGGAGTAACAAGACACCGGGAAATCAGGCTCCTTTCACCGGGCACCAGGACACCGGACATCAGGACACAAGGATCCAAAGGGAGAACAAGCACAGGATGCCAGAACCTGGGAGAAAAGGTGGGTGAGGGTGGTGTGGATCAGCGAGTGTGTGTGGGTGAGGGGTTGCTGTGTGGGGAAGGTGAGCGTCCGGGATCGGGGAGGGGTCCTGGAGAGAGGGGAGGAGGTAGGAGAACTGGGAGCTCCCTCCGCTCCCACTAACTGGTCAGCGGTAGCAGAAGGGAAATCGCCCCTTGTATGTCGCCGGAGCGCTACAACCCTCAGAACCACCGCAACTTCGAAGCCCCTGGCTGGAGACGGCAGTGCGGCCCCAGTGTGCGGGTGAGGAGGTGGGAGCGCGGGGTATCGACAGGTCTGGGTGGGATTGTAGCCGGGATAGAGGTGAGTAGGTGAAGTGTGCTTGAGGTGGGGTGTGGGGGATAAGTGGTATGCATAGAGTGGGGTGTAGTCTGGATGGGATACGGTGTGGCGGGTTGAGACGCTGGGGTTCCTCACTCGAGACTCTCAAAGTGTCTCCTGCCGAGCTCCCCCTCTCACAACCCTCACTCCTCACCCTACTCACAGCCTCCTCGTTTATCAAGAAGCCCCGGAGTATGGTGCTGAGCGCGGGCAGCGACGCCATCTTCGTGGCGGAGACGGAGAAGGGGATATCCAAGGTGAGGTGGCAGCGGGATGGGGTGGACCTGGTGTCCAGCGACAGGTGGACTATCTCGGCCGAGGAGAACCGGCATACGCTGACCATCCACAGGGTCTCCAGCCTCGACGCTAAAATCTACGCAGTGATCGCAGGCAGCTCCAAGGTCAAGTTCGAGCTGAAGGTGACAGAGCCAGGTCAGTGGCGTGGGAGTGAAGAGGTGGGGTGGGCGGGGTGACCTCTCTGCGAAAGGGCAGGATGACCTTCCTCTCTCCCTGACCAGCCATCTCGACCGACTTCAACCCTGGTGACGGAGCCTGCCTGCTGGGCTCGGTCACGGAACTCGTCCCAGTCCCAAACTCGTCACAGTACGGACTTTTCGCACTGTTAAGAATCCGTAAAAACGTCAATGTGACGTCGAGGAGATTCCCTGGATAACAAAGAAACATTTCCGAAAAAAGTTTGCAAAAAAAAATTCTCAGATGGTGAGGAAGACAAACTCTCTGACACACACTCTGGTCCCTGGAAGAGGAGTGAAATGCCCCCGGTGTCAATCCCTCCCCAGCTTCTCTCCATGGGATGTACAGAATCAGAGACCAAAGAGGTCTATCTATCCAGCTCCGCAGGGCTGAGGCTCAGCAAGTGGAGCAGGTGAGCTTCCTGGGTCTTGTTCGTGGGCTGGAGGGGAAGACACGCTGTTGTGGAACTGTAGGTTAAAGCCTCCCTGTCCCTGCCTCCTCGGCCCCTCCCCCTCCTGTTTCCCATTCCAGCAGCCTGGTCTTGTCCTCCTTTATCATTGGTAAAGTCCCCACACCAGTCAGCACTGAAATATTTCCCTGGATATACTGCCATCCCAGGCAATGGTCCCAGCATTGACCTGGAACGTCAGAGCTGTCCTCTCCACTCCTCTGTGCTCCTCAAACAAGTCAAGACCACATTAACCCATCTTGTGGCCACACAGCAAATAACCTGGACCCTGGATCAGATCCCAACTATCACATCCTGAGGCAAAGCTTCCCTACCCCTGGTACCTGACAGTCCAGGCCCACATTAGGAGTTAAACAGACAGCTGCAGCTTCCCTTGGAAATTCCTTGCATCCTTTAATCTTGACACCCCCCTCTGTGTAATGATGCAAGTGGGACAGGGAATCTTGGAGTCATTGAGTGAGCTGGCCATCTGCATCTCCCTCCATCAACCACACTCCCCAACACCTGATGACGGGGCTGAGCTATTAACAGGCATTGTTTGATCTATGAATAACCCGCGACTGGGCTGCATTCTGGCACATGCTGTTCATCATCATCCCCTTGTCAAGAACTGCTTCCCAGAACAGCCATGCATTCCAGCCGTCTGTTCTCCCTCCCCTCTACTCCCCGCCAAGTTGTCCCCATTCCTTTAGCAACTAGTTCATCTTCTGGAAGTTATTATTAAATCTGCTTTCAGCAGCCCTTTCAAGAACACATTCCAGCTGGTGGTCCAGAACTAGGTTCCTTATCTCACTGCTCCCTTTGCTGGTTTGAATTCCCAGGTCCCTGTAACTACACTGTTCCCCCTTTAATAAGGATTTTGTGCTATGAAAACATTAACCAGACAAGCTGCTGTCTCATAGCTCCAGTGACATGGGGTTCATGGGGTTAATGTTTGCACCTTCTCCCTGTTATCCCATGGGTTTCCTCTGGGTGTTCCGGTTTCCTCGCACATCTTAAAGACATATGTCTTAAAGACATATCCCTTTGCCTCCACAGATGTTGCCTGAACTGCTCAGATCCTCCAGCAATTTGCTTGCTGCTCCGGTTGACACTATCTTCAATCCCTTATGTCTCCAGAATAAAATGTGACCGATCTAGGATGGGAGCAACTGGTTGCTGATGGCTGGCACAGACTGAAGGTGTCAAATGACACCTTCCATGCCCTATGACTATGGTCTCCATGAGGTTCTCTTTCCTGAGGACAAGCCCTGTCCTTCCCCTGAGTTGGAGTGGAACTCACAAAGCTACTGGAAAAGTTGGGAAGGCTGTTTTATAATAAACCCAGGTTCCTCTGAACATCAACATCAATTTTATAGTTTAGAAAGTACTCTGCTGTTTCCCTCCTTGACCCTGTATTATCCTCTACCGGCCACATCCTTTCCCCTTACAGCTACCCCCAGGTCTTCTACACCTCCCAACAGCCCAATGTCCGGAGGTCATGACCTCACAAGCTCCATGGCCTTCCTGCTGTGGAAATATCTTACTCACAGGAAACCGATCAAACTGTTTGTGGAGGCACTTTCTGCCAAGTTACCTGGTTACCAGGCACCTGGCTGTTTCACTCCTGGTTGTTTGGTGCCTGGAAAGTTGGCAGAGAGGAGATTGCCCCAACTGAGAGACCCCAGTGGAAGGGACTCACAACTCTTCCATTCCTCTGCAGAGACCATTCCCGGAGGACCCAGTGAGCAGAAGGTCAGTGGCGAGGCGGCATCAGGGGATCTGAGAGGAGAGAAAGTTCCAGAAGCTCAGAGTGTTGTAGAGGGCCCACAGGAAAATAGAATGGAGCAGATTCTGACTCCTGTGGCCCAGGAAACTGGGAATGACAGGTCAAAGCCGGCAGCAGCCGATAGCCTGTTCGTAGAGAAGCCGCAGTCCGGAACAGTGACAGTTGGTAAGTAATTATGACTTTCATTCCAGAGACAGATTTAACCTCCTGCTCCCACACTCACTGCCTAGTTAGGTCACATCCAGTGCAGATAGGAGGGGCAGGACCATGACTGGCACTGATAAGTCTTGTGCTGTTCCTATTGCTCAGGTTCGGACATTACATTTGTCACCAGGGTGATGAGCACCAACATCCTGAAGAAACCCAACATCAAGTGGTTCAAAGGCAAGTGGATGGACCTTGCCAGCAAAACTGGAGCCCACCTGCAGCTGAAGGAATCATACGATCGCAATAGCAAGGTATAAAACAGTAATTCCTCCCCACCCTGGTCTCTGGTGAACAGTAACACGTCCCCACCCCGGACACTGATGAATAGCAGCACGTCCCCACCCCAGTCTCTGGTGAATAGTAACACGTCACACCCCGGACTATGGTGAACGGTAACACGTCCCCACCGCGGTCTTCGCTGAACAGTAACGCCTCCCCACCCCGGTCTCTGGTGAATAGTAACACGTCCCCACCCCAGTCTCTGGTGAACAGTAACACGTACCCACCCCGGACACTTATGAATAGTAACACGCCCCCACCCGAGTCTCTGGTGAATAGTAACACGTCCCCACCCCGGTCTTTGGTGAACAGTAACACGTCCCCACCCTGGACACTGATGAATAGTAACACGTCCCCACCCCGGTTTCAGGTGAACAGTAACACCTCCCCACCCCAGACTCTGCTGAACAGTAACACCTCCCCACCCCGGTTTCAGGTGAACAGTTACACGTCCCCACCACAGACTCTGGTGAACAGTAAAACGTCCCCACCGTGGACACTGATGAAGAGTAACACGTCCCCACCCCAGTCTCTGGTGAATAGTAACACGTCACACCCCGGTCTATGGTGAACGGTAACACGTCCCCACCGCGGTCTTCGCTGAACAGTAACGCCTCCCCACCCCGGTCTCTGGTGAACAGTAACACGTCCCCACCCCGGTCTCTGGTGAACAGTAACTCCTTCCCACCCCGGTCTCTGATGAACAGTAACACGTCCCAACCCCGGACACAGATGAATAGTAACAAGTTTCTACCCCAGTCTCTGGTGAACAGTTACCCGTCCCCACGCTGGTCTCTGCTGAACAGTTACATGTCCCCACCCCAGCCTCTGGTGAACAATAACACATCCCCACCCCAGTCTCTGGTGAAAATTTACACATCCCCACCCCAGACACTGATGAATAGCAGCACGTCCCCCCCCCAGTCTATGGTGAATACTAACATGTCCCCACCACGGTCTCTGGTAAAACAGTAGCACATCCCTACCCCGGTCTCTGGTGAACAGTTACACGTCCCCACCCCAGTCTCTGGTGAACAGTAACACCTCCCCACCCCGGTCTCTGGTGAACAGTAATTCCTCCCCACCCTGGTCTCTGGTGAACAATAACACATCCCCACACTGGTCTCTGGTGAACAGTAACACGTCCCCACCCCGGACACTGATGAATAGCAGCACGTCCCCACCCCAGTCTCTGGTGAATAGTAACACGTCACACCCCGGTCTATGGTGAACGGTAACACATACCCACCCCGGACACTTATGAATAGTAACACGCCCCCACCCGAGTCTCTGGTGAATAGTAACACGTCCCCACCCCGGTCTTTGGTGAACAGTAACACGTCCCCACCCTGGACACTGATGAATAGTAACACATCCCCACCCCGGTCTCTGGTGAACAGTAACACGTCCCCACCCCGGTTTCAGGTGAACAGTTACACGTCCCCACACTGGTCTCTGGTGAACAGTTACATGTCCCCACCCCGAACTCTGGTGAACAGTAACACATCCCCACACCTGTCTCTGGTGAACAGTAACACGTTCCCACATGGGTCTCAGGTGAACAGCTACACGCCCCAACCCCAGCCTCTGGTGAACAATAACACATCCCCACCCCAGTCTCTGGTGAACAGTTACACATCCCCACCCCAGCCTCTGGTGAACAATAACACATCCCCACCCCAGTCTCTGGTGAACATTTACACATCCCCACCCCGCACACTGATGAATAGCAGCACGTCCCCCCCCCCAGTCTCTGGTGAATAGTAACACGTCCCCACCACGGTCTCTGGTGAACAGTAACACGTCTCTACCCCGGACTCTGATGAGTAGTAACACTTCCCCACCCCAGTCTCTGGTGAATACTAACGCGTCCCCACTCCGGTACTGGTGAACAGTAACACGTCCCCACCCCAGACTCTGGTGAATAGTAACACGTCCCCACCCCGACTCTGGTGAACAGTAACTCCTCCCCACACTGGTCTCTGGTGAACAGTAACACGTCCCCACCCCTGTCTCTGGTGAACAGTTAGACGTCCCCACCAAGGTCTCTGGTGAACAGTTATATGTCCCCACCCCGGTCTCTGGTGAACAGTAACACTACCCCACCCCGGTTTCAGGTGAACAGCTACACGTCCTCACCCCAGGCTCTGGTGAATAGTAACGCGTCCCCACCCTGGTACTGGTGAATAGTAACACGTCCCCACCCCAGTCTCTGGTGAATAGTAACACCACCCCACCCCGGACACAGATGAAAAGTAACACGTCCCCACCCCAGTCTCTGGTGAACAGTTACACGTCTCCACCACATCCTCTGGTGAACAATAACACGTCCCCAACCCAGTCTCTGGTGAACAATAACACGTCCCCAACCCAACTCTGGTGGACAGTAACAGCTCCCCATCCTGGTCTCTGGTGAACAGTGACACGTCCCCACTCTGGTCTCTAGTGAACAGTTACACGTCCCCTCCCTGGACTCTGGTGAACAGTAACACGTTCCCACCCCAGTCTGTGGTGAATAGTAAGATGTCACCACACCGATCTCTGGTGAACAGTAACACGTCCCCACCCCGGACACGAAGGAGGAGTAACACATCCCCACCCCGGTCTCTAGTGAACCATAACGCCTCCCCACCCCAGTCTCTGGTGAACAGTAACACATCCCCACCCCAGTCTCTGCTAAACAGTAACATGTCCCCAACCCGCTCTCTGGTGAACAGTAACTCCTCCCCACACCTGTCTCTGGTGATCAGTAATACGTCCCCACATGGGTCTCAGGTGAACAGCTACACGCCCCAACCCCAGCTTCTGGTGAACAATAACACATCCCCACCCCAGTCTCTGGTGAACAGTTACACATCCCCACCCCAGTCCCTGGTGAACAATAACACTTCCCCATCACGGTATCAGATGAACAGTTATACGTCCTCACACCAGGCTCTGGTGAACAGTAACACGTCCCCACCCCGGTCTCTGGTGAACAGTTATACGTCCCCACCCAGGTCTCTAGTGAACAGTTACATGTCCCCACCCCGGTCTCTGGTGAACAGTAACACCATCCCACCCCGGACACAGATGAAAAGTAACACATCCCCACCCCTGTCTCTGGTGAAAAATAACACTACCCCACCCTGGTTTCAGGTGAACAGTTACACGTCCCCACACTGGTCTCTGGTGAACAGTTACATGTCCCCATCCCGAACTCTGATGAACAGTAACACATCCCCACACCTGTCTCTGGTGATCAGTAATATGTCCCCACATGGGTCTCAGGTGAACAGCTACACGCCCCAACCCCAGCCTCTGGTGAACAATAACACATCCCCACCCCAGTCTCTGGTGAACAGTTACACATCCCCACCCCAGCCTCTGGTGAACAATAACACATCCCCACCCCAGTCTCTGGTGAACATTTACACATCCCCACCCCGCACACTGATGAATAGCAGCACGTCCCCCCCCCAGTCTCTGGTGAATAGTAACACGTCCCCACCACGGTCTCTGGTGAACAGTAACACGTCTCTACCCCGGACTCTGATGAGTAGTAACACTTCCCCACCCCAGTCTCTGGTGAATAGTAACGCGTCCCCACTCCGGTACTGGTGAACAGTAACACGTCCCCACCCCAGACTCTGGTGAATAGTAACACGTCCCCACCCCGACTCTGGTGGACAGTTAGACGTCCCCACCAAGGTCTCTGGTGAACAGTTATATGTCCCCACCCCGGTCTCTGGTGAACAGTAAAACTACCCCACCCCGGTTTCAGGTGAACAGCTACATGTCCCCACCCCAGACTCTGGTGAACAGTTACATGTCCCCACCCCGACTCTGGTGAACAATAACACATCCCCACACTGGTCTCTGGTGAACAGTAACACGTCCCCACCCCGGTTTCAGGTGAACAGCTACATGTCCCCACCCCTGTCTCTGGTGAACAGTAACACGTCCCCACCCCTGTCTCTGGTGAACAATAACACTTCCCCATCACGGTATCAGGCGAACAGTTACACGTCCTCACCCCAGGCTCTGGTGAATAGTAACGCGTCCCCACCCTGGTACTGGTGAATAGTAACACGTCCCCACCCAAGTCTCTGGTGAACAGTCAGATGTCCCCACCCCGACTCTGGTGGACAGTAACTGCTCCCCATCCTGGTCTCTGGTGAACTGTAACACGTCCCCACCCTGGTCTCTGGTGAACAGTTACACGTCCCCTCCCCGGACTCTGGTGAACAGTAACATGTCCCCACCCCAGCCTCTGGTGAAAAATAACACATCCCCACCCCAGCCTCTGGTGAAAAATAACACATCCCCACCCCAGTCTCTGGTGAACAGTTACAAATCCCCACCCCGGACACTGATGAATAGCAGCACGTCCCCACCCTAGTTTCAGCTGATCAGTAACACGTCCCCACCCCTGTCTCTGGTGAACAGCAACACATCCCCACCCCAGTCCCTGGTGAACAATAACACTTCCCCATCACGGTATCAGATGAACAGTTATACGTCCTCACACCAGGCTCTGGTGAACAGTAACACGTCCCCACCCCAATCTCTGGTGAACAGTTATACGTCCCCACCCAGGTCTCTAGTGAACAGTTACATGTCCCCACCCCAGACTCTGGTGAACAGTAACACCATCCCACCCCGGACACAGATGAAAAGTAACACATCCCCACCCCTGTCTCTGGTGAAAAATAACACTACCCCACCCTGGTTTCAGGTGAACAGTTACACGTCCCCACACTGGTCTCTGGTGAACAGTTACATGTCCCCACCCCGAACTCTGATGAACAGTAACACATCCCCACACCTGTCTCTGGTGATCAGTAATATGTCCCCACATGGGTCTCAGGTGAACAGCTACACGCCCCAACCCCAGCCTCTGGTGAACAATAACACATCCCCACCCCAGTCCCTGGTGAACAATAACACTTCCCCATCACGGTATCAGATGAACAGTTATACGTCCTCACACCAGGCTCTGGTGAACAGTAACACGTCCCCACCCCGATCTCTGGTGAACAGTTATACGTCCCCACCCAGGTCTCTAGTGAACAGTTACATGTCCCCACCCCAGACTCTGGTGAACAGTAACACCATCCCACCCCGGACACAGATGAAAAGTAACACATCCCCACCCCTGTCTCTGGTGAAAAATAACACTACCCCACCCCTGTCTCTGGTGAACAGCAACACATCCCCACCCCAGTCCCTGGTGAACAATAACACTTCCCCATCACGGTATCAGATGAACAGTTATACGTCCTCACACCAGGCTCTGGTGAACAGTAACACGTCCCCACCCCGATCTCTGCTGAACAGTTATACGTCCCCACCCAGGTCTCTAGTGAACAGTTACATGTCCCCACCCCAGACTCTGGTGAACAGTAACACCATCCCACCCCGGACACAGATGAAAAGTAACACATCCCCACCCCTGTCTCTGGTGAAAAATAACACTACCCCACCCTGGTTTCAGGTGAACAGTTACACGTCCCCACACTGGTCTCTGGTGAACAGTTACATGTCCCCACCCCGAACTCTGATGAACAGTAACACATCCCCACACCTGTCTCTGGTGATCAGTAATATGTCCCCACATGGGTCTCAGGTGAACAGCTACACGCCCCAACCCCAGCCTCTGGTGAACAATAACACATCCCCACCCCAGTCTCTGGTGAACAGTTACACATCCCCACCCCAGCCTCTGGTGAACAATAACACATCCCCACCCCAGTCTCTGGTGAACATTTACACATCCCCACCCCGCACACTGATGAATAGCAGCACGTCCCCCCCCCAGTCTCTGGTGAATAGTAACACGTCCCCACCACGGTCTCTGGTGAACAGTAACACGTCTCTACCCCGGACTCTGATGAGTAGTAACACTTCCCCACCCCAGTCTCTGGTGAATAGTAACGCGTCCCCACTCCGGTACTGGTGAACAGTAACACGTCCCCACCCCAGACTCTGGTGAATAGTAACACGTCCCCACCCCGACTCTGGTGGACAGTTAGACGTCCCCACCAAGGTCTCTGGTGAACAGTTATACGTCCCCACCCCTGTCTCTGGTGAACAGTAAAACTACCCCACCCCGGTTTCAGGTGAACAGCTACATGTCCCCACCCCAGACTCTGGTGAACAGTTACATGTCCCCACCCCGACTCTGGTGAACAATAACACATCCCCACACTGGTCTCTGGTGAACAGTAACACGTCCCCACCCCGGTTTCAGGTGAACAGCTACATGTCCCCACCCCTGTCTCTGGTGAACAGTAACACGTCCCCACCCCTGTCTCTGGTGAACAATAACACTTCCCCATCACGGTATCAGGCGAACAGTTACACGTCCTCACCCCAGGCTCTGGTGAATAGTAACGCGTCCCCACCCTGGTACTGGTGAATAGTAACACGTCCCCACCCAAGTCTCTGGTGAACAGTCAGATGTCCCCACCCCGACTCTGGTGGACAGTAACTGCTCCCCATCCTGGTCTCTGGTGAACTGTAACACGTCCCCACCCTGGTCTCTGGTGAACAGTTACACGTCCCCTCCCCGGACTCTGGTGAACAGTAACATGTCCCCACCCCAGCCTCTGGTGAAAAATAACACATCCCCACCCCAGCCTCTGGTGAAAAATAACACATCCCCACCCCAGTCTCTGGTGAACAGTTACAAATCCCCACCCCGGACACTGATGAATAGCAGCACGTCCCCACCCTAGTTTCAGCTGATCAGTAACACGTCCCCACCCCTGTCTCTGGTGAACAGCAACACATCCCCACCCCAGTCCCTGGTGAACAATAACACTTCCCCATCACGGTATCAGATGAACAGTTATACGTCCTCACACCAGGCTCTGGTGAACAGTAACACGTCCCCACCCCAATCTCTGGTGAACAGTTATACGTCCCCACCCAGGTCTCTAGTGAACAGTTACATGTCCCCACCCCAGACTCTGGTGAACAGTAACACCATCCCACCCCGGACACAGATGAAAAGTAACACATCCCCACCCCTGTCTCTGGTGAAAAATAACACTACCCCACCCTGGTTTCAGGTGAACAGTTACACGTCCCCACACTGGTCTCTGGTGAACAGTTACATGTCCCCACCCCGAACTCTGATGAACAGTAACACATCCCCACACCTGTCTCTGGTGATCAGTAATATGTCCCCACATGGGTCTCAGGTGAACAGCTACACGCCCCAACCCCAGCCTCTGGTGAACAATAACACATCCCCACCCCAGTCCCTGGTGAACAATAACACTTCCCCATCACGGTATCAGATGAACAGTTATACGTCCTCACACCAGGCTCTGGTGAACAGTAACACGTCCCCACCCCGATCTCTGGTGAACAGTTATACGTCCCCACCCAGGTCTCTAGTGAACAGTTACATGTCCCCACCCCAGACTCTGGTGAACAGTAACACCATCCCACCCCGGACACAGATGAAAAGTAACACATCCCCACCCCTGTCTCTGGTGAAAAATAACACTACCCCACCCCTGTCTCTGGTGAACAGCAACACATCCCCACCCCAGTCCCTGGTGAACAATAACACTTCCCCATCACGGTATCAGATGAACAGTTATACGTCCTCACACCAGGCTCTGGTGAACAGTAACACGTCCCCACCCCGATCTCTGCTGAACAGTTATACGTCCCCACCCAGGTCTCTAGTGAACAGTTACATGTCCCCACCCCAGACTCTGGTGAACAGTAACACCATCCCACCCCGGACACAGATGAAAAGTAACACATCCCCACCCCTGTCTCTGGTGAAAAATAACACTACCCCACCCTGGTTTCAGGTGAACAGTTACACGTCCCCACACTGGTCTCTGGTGAACAGTTACATGTCCCCACCCCGAACTCTGATGAACAGTAACACATCCCCACACCTGTCTCTGGTGATCAGTAATATGTCCCCACATGGGTCTCAGGTGAACAGCTACACGCCCCAACCCCAGCCTCTGGTGAACAATAACACATCCCCACCCCAGTCTCTGGTGAACAGTTACACATCCCCACCCCAGCCTCTGGTGAACAATAACACATCCCCACCCCAGTCTCTGGTGAACATTTACACATCCCCACCCCGCACACTGATGAATAGCAGCACGTCCCCCCCCCAGTCTCTGGTGAATAGTAACACGTCCCCACCACGGTCTCTGGTGAACAGTAACACGTCTCTACCCCGGACTCTGATGAGTAGTAACACTTCCCCACCCCAGTCTCTGGTGAATAGTAACGCGTCCCCACTCCGGTACTGGTGAACAGTAACACGTCCCCACCCCAGACTCTGGTGAATAGTAACACGTCCCCACCCCGACTCTGGTGGACAGTAACTCCTCCCCACACTGGTCTCTGGTGAACAGTAACACGTCCCCACCCCTGTCTCTGGTGAACAGTTAGACGTCCCCACCAAGGTCTCTGGTGAACAGTATTATGTCCCCACCCCGGTCTCTGGTGAACAGTAACACTACCCCACCCCGGTTTCAGGTGAACAGCTACATGTCCCCACCCCAGACTCTGGTGAACAGTTACATGTCCCAACCCTGACTCTGGTGAACAATAACACATCCCCACACTGGTTCTGGTGAACAGTAACACGTCCCCACCCCTGTCTCTGGTGAACAATAACACTTCCCCATCACGGTATCAGGCGAACAGTTACACGTCCTCACCCCATGCTCTGGTGAATAGTAACACGTCCCCACCCCGACTCTGGTGGACAGTAACTGCTCCCCATCCTGGTCTCTGGTGAACAGTTACACGTCCCCTCCCCGGACTCTGGTGAACAGTAACACGTCCCCACCCCAGCCTCTGGTGAAAAATAACACATCCCCACCCCAGTCTCTGGTGAACAGTTACAAATCCCCACCCCGGACACTGATGAATAGCAGCACGTCCCCACCCTAGTTTCAGCTGATCAGTAACACGTCCCCACCACTGTCTCTGGTGAACAGCAACACATCCCCACCCCAGTCCCTGGTGAACAATAACACTTCCCCATCACGGTATCAGATGAACAGTTATACGTCCTCACACCAGGCTCTGGTGAACAGTAACACGTCCCCACCCCGGTCTCTGGTGAACAGTTACACGTCCCCACACCAGTTTCAGGTGAACAGTTACACGTCCCCACCCAGGTCTCTGGTGAACAGTTACATGTCCCCACCCCAGACTCTGATGAACAGTAACACATCCCCACCCCGGTCTCTGGTGATCAGTAATATGTCCCCACATGGGTCTCAGGTGAACAGCTACACGCCCCAACCCCAGCCTCTGGTGAACAATAACACATCCCCACCCCTGTCTCTGGTGAACAGTTACACATCCCCACCCCGGACACTGATGAATAGCAGCACGTCCCCCCCCCCAGTCTCTGGTGAACAATAACACATCCCCACCCCAGTCTCTGGTGAACAATAACACATCCCCACCCCAGTCTCTGCTGAACAGTTACACATCCCCACCCCGGACACTGATGAATAGCAGCACGTCCCCACCCTCGTCTCAGCTGATCAGTAACACGTCCCCACCCCAGTCTCTGGTGAACACTAACACGTACCCACCCCTGTCTCTGGTGAACAGTAACACTTCCCCATCACGGTCTCTGGTGAACAGTTACACGTCTCCACCCCAGACTCTGGTGAACAGTAACATGTCCCCACTCCGGTCTCTGATGAACAGTTACACGTCCCCACCCAAGTCTCTAGTGCACAGTTACATTTCCCCACCCTGGTCTCTGGTGAACAGTAACAAGTCCCCACCCCAGTCTCTGGTGAACAGTATCACCACCCCACCCCGGTTTCATGTGAACAGTTACACGTCCCCACCCCGATCTCTGGTGAACAGTTATATGTCCCCACCCCGGACACTGCTGAACAGTAACACGTCCCCACCACATCCTCTGGTGAACAATAACACGTCCCCACCCCAGTCCCTGGTGAACAGTAACACCACCCCACCCCGGTTACAGGTGAACAGTTACACGTCCCCACACTGGTCTCTGGTGAACTGTAACACATCCCCACCCTGGTCTCTGGTGAACAGTTACACATCCCCACCCCAGACACTGATGAATAGCAATACGTCCCCACCCCAGTCTCAGGTGAATAGTAACACGTCCCCACCACGGTCTCTGGTGAATAGTAACACGTCCCTACCCCGACTATGGTGAACAATAACACATCCCCACACTGGTCTCTGGTGAACAGTTACACGTCCCCACCAAGGTCTCTGGTGAACAGTTATATGTCCCCACCCAGGTCTCTGGTGAACAGTTATATGTCCCCACCCCGGTCTCTGGTGAACAGTAACACTACCCCACCCCGGTTTCAGGTGAACAGCTACATGTCCCCACCCCAGACTCTTGTGAACAGTAACACGTCCCCACCCCGACTCTGGTGAACAATAATACATCCCCACACTGGTCTCTGGTGAACAGTAACACGTACCCACCCCTGTCTCTGGTGAACAGTAACACGTTCCCACCCCAGTCCCTGGTGAACAATAACACTTCCCCATCACGGTATCAGGCGAACAGTTACACGTCCTCACCCCAGGCTCTGGTGAATAGTAACACGTCCCCACCCAAGTCTCTGGTGAACAGTAACACGTCCCCACCCCGACTCTGGTGGACAGTAACTGCTCCCCATCCTGGTCTCTGGTGAACTGTAACACGTCCCCACCCTGGTCTCTGGTGAACAGTTACACGTCCCCTCCCCGGACTCTGGTGAACAGTAACACGTCCCCACCCCAGCCTCTGGTGAAAAATAACACATCCCCACCCCAGTCTCTGGTGAACAGTTACAAATCCCCACCCCGGACACTGATGAATAGCAGCACGTCCCCACCCTAGTTTCAGCTGATCAGTAACACATCCCCACCCCTGTCTCTGGTGAACAGCAACACATCCCCACCCCAGTCCCTGGTGAACAATAACACTTCCCCATCACGGTATCAGATGAACAGTTATACGTCCTCACACCAGGCTCTGGTGAACATTTACACCACCCCACACCAGTTTCAGGTGAACAGTTACATGTCCCCACCCCAGTCTCTGGTGAACAGTAACACGTCCCCACCCCGGTCTCTGGTGAACATTTACACCACCCCACACCAGTTTCAGGTGAACAGTTACATGTCCCCACCCCAGACTCTGGTGAACAGTAACATGTCCCCACCCCAGTCTCTGGTGATCAGTAATACGTCCCCACATGGGTCTCAGGTGAACAGATACACGCCCCAACCCCAGCCTCTGGTGAACAATAACACGTCCCCACCCCAGCCTCTGGTGAACAATAACACATCCCCACCCCAGTCTCTGGTGAACAGTGACACATCCCCACCCCGGACACTGATGAATAGCAGCACGTCCGCACCCTAGTTTCAGCTGATCAGTAACACGTCCCCACCCCTGTCTCTGGTGAACAGTAACACGTACCCACCCCAGTCTCTGGTGAACACTAACACGTACCCACCCCTGTCTCTGGTGAACAGTAACACTTCCCCATCACGGTCTCTGGTGAACAGTTACACGTCTCCACCCCAGACTCTGGTGAACAGTAACACGTCCCCACCCCGGTCTCTGGTGAACAGTTACACATCCCCACCCAAGTCTCTAGTGCACAGTTACATTTCCCCACCCTGGTCTCTGGTGAACAGTAACAAGTCCCCACCCCAGTCTCTGGTGAACAGTATCACCACCCCACCCCGGTTTCATGTGAACAGTTACACGTCCCCACCCCGATCTCTGGTGAACAGTTATATGTCCCCACCCCGGACACTGCTGAACAGTAACACGTCCCCACCACATCCTCTGGTGAACAATAACACGTCCCCACCTCAGTCCCTGGTGAACAGTAACACCACCCCACCCCGGTTTCAGGTGAACAGTTACACGTCCCCACACTGGTCTCTGGTGAACTGTAACACATCCCCACACTGGTCTCTGGTGAACAGTTACACATCCCCACCCCAGACACTGATGAATAGCAATACGTCCCCACCCCAGTCTCAGGTGAATAGTAACACGTCCCCACCACGGTCTCTGGTGAATATTAACATGTCCCTACCCCGATCTCTGGCGAACACTTACACATCCCCACCCCAGTCTCTGGTGAACAGTAACACGTCCCCACCCCGGACTTTGGTGAACAGTAACATGTCCCCACCCTGGACACTGATGAATAGTAACACAACCCCACACCGGTCTCTAGTGAACCGTAACGCCTCCCCACCCTTGTCTCTGGTGAACAGTAAGACGTCCCCACTCCGGTCTCTGGTGAACAGTAATTCCTCACCACCCCGGTCTCTGGTGAATAGTAATATGTCCCCACCACGGTCTCTGGTGAACAGTAACACGTCCCCACCCCGGTTTCAGGTGAACAGTTACACGTCCCCACCCGAAACACTGATGAATACTAACACATCCCCGCCCCAGACTCTGGTGAATAGTAACACATCACACCCCGGTCTCTGGTGAACAGTAACACTTCCCCACCACGGTCTCTGTGTTATCAGTAAAACGTTCCCCACCCCGGACACTGATGAATAGTAACACGTCCCCACCCCAGTCTCTGGTGAACAGTAACACCACCCCACCCCGGACACAGATGAAAAGTAACACGTCCCTACCCCTGTCTCTGGTGAACAGTTACACGTCTCCACCCCAGACTCTGGTGAACAGTAACATGTCCCCACTCCGGTCTCTGGTGAACAGTTACACGTCCCCACCCAAGTCTCTAGTGCACAGTTACATTTCCCCACCCTGGTCTCTGGTGAACAGTAACAAGTCCCCAACCCAGTCTCTGGTGAACAATAACACGTCCCCAACCCAGTCTCTGGTGAACAGTAACACATCCCCACCCCGGTCTCTGGTGAACTATAACACGTCCCCACACCTGTCTCTGGTGATCAGTAACACGTCCCCACCCGGGTCTCAGGTGAACAATTACACGCCCCCACCTCAGCCTCTTGTGAACCATAACACATCCCCACCCCAGTCTCTGGTGAATAGTAACACGTCCCCACCACGGCCTTTGTTGAACAGTAACTCCTCCCCACCTCGGTTTCTGGTGAAGAGTTACACATCCCCACCCCGGGCTCTAGTGAATTGTAACACGTCCCCACCACACTCTCTGGTGAACAGTTACACATCCCCACCCCGGACACGATGAATAGCAGCACGTCCCCACCCCGGTCTCTGGTGAATAGTAACATGTCCCCACCACGGTCTCTGGTGGACAGTAATTCCTCCCCACCCTGGACTCTGGTGAACAGTTACACATCACCACCCTGGACACGGATGAATAGCAGCACATCCCCACCCCAGTCTCTGGTGAGTAGTAACACGTCCCCACCCCAGTCTCTGGTGAACAGTAACACGTCCCCACCCCGGTCTCTGGTGAACAGTTACATGTCCCCACCCCGGTCTCTGGTGAACAGTAACACTACCCCACCCCGCTTTCAGGTGAACAGTTACATGTCCCCACCCCAGACTCTTGTGAACAGTAACACATCCCCACCCCAGCCTCTGGTGAACAATAACACATCCCCACCCCAGTCTCTGCTGAACAGTTACACATCCCCACCCCGGACACTGATGAATAGCAGCACCTCCCTCCCCCCCAGTCTCTGGTGAATAGTAACACGTCCCCACCACGGTCTCTGGTGAACAGTAACACGTACCCACCCCAGCCTCTGGTGAACAATAACACATCCCCACCCCAGTCTCTGGTGAACAGTTACACATCCCCACCCCGGACACTGATGAATAGCAGCACCTCCCTCCCCCCCAGTCTCTGGTGAATAGTAACACGTCCCCACCACGGTCTCTGGTGAACAGTAACACGTACCCACCCCTGTCTCTGGTGAACAGTAACACATCCCCACCCCAGCCTCTGGTGAACAGTTACAAATCCCTACCCCGGACACCGATGAATAAACAGCACGTCAACACCCTCGTCTCAGCTGATCAGTAACACGTCCCCACCCCAGTCTCAGGTGAACAGTAACACATCCCCACACCTGTCTCTGGTGATCAGTAATACGTTCCCACATGGGTCTCAGGTGAACAGCTACATGCCCCAACCCCAGCTTCTGGTGAACAATAAGACATCCCCACCCCGACACTGATGAATAGCAGCACGCCCCCCCCCCAGTCTCTGGTGAATAGTAACACGTCCCCACCCCGGACTCTGATGAGTAGTAACACTTCCCCACACCAGTCTCTGGTGAATAGTAACGCGTCCCCACCCCGGTACTGGTGAACAGTAACATGTCCCCACCCGAGTCTCTGGTGAGCAGTAACACGTCCCCACCCCGACTCTGGTGGACAGTAACTGCTCCCCATCCTGGTCTCTGGTGAACAGTGAAACGATCCCACCCTGGTCTCTGGTGAACAGTTACACGTCCCCTCCCCGGACTCTGGTGAACAATAACACATCCCCACCCCAGTCTGTGGTGAATAGTAAGATGTCACCACACCGATCTCTGGTGAACAGTAACACGTCCCCACCCCGGACACTGATGAGGAGTAACACATCCCCACCCCGGTCTCTAGTGAACCGTAACGCCTCCCCACCCCAGTCTCTGGTGAACAGTAACACATCCCCACCCCAGTCTCTGCTAAACAGTAACATGTCCCCAACCCGCTCTCTGATGAACAGTAACACATCCCCACACCTGTCTCTGGTGATCAATAATACGTCCCCACATGGGTCTCAGGTGAACAGCTACACGCCCCAACCCCAGCCTCTGGTGAACAGTAACACGTCCCCACCCCTGTCTCTGGTGAACAGTTAGACGTCCCCACCAAGGTCTCTGGTGAACAGTTATATGTCCCCACCCCGGTCTCTGGTGAACAGTAACACTACCCCACCCCGGTTTCAGGTGAACAGCTACATGTCCCCACCCCAGACTCTGGTGAACAGTTACATGTCCCCACCCCGACTCTGGTGAACAATAACACATCCCCACACTGGTCTCTGGTGAACAGTAACACGTCCCCACCCCGGTTTCAGGTGAACAGCTACATGTCCCCACCCCTGTCTCTGGTGAACAGTAACACGTCCCCACCCCTGTCTCTGGTGAACAATAACACTTCCCCATCACGGTATCAGGCGAACAGTTACACGTCCTCACCCCAGGCTCTGGTGAATAGTAACGCGTCCCCACCCTGGTACTGGTGAATAGTAACACGTCCCCACCCAAGTCTCTGGTGAACAGTCAGATGTCCCCACCCCGACTCTGGTGGACAGTAACTGCTCCCCATCCTGGTCTCTGGTGAACTGTAACACGTCCCCACCCTGGTCTCTGGTGAACAGTTACACGTCCCCTCCCCGGACTCTGGTGAACAGTAACATGTCCCCACCCCAGCCTCTGGTGAAAAATAACACATCCCCACCCCAGCCTCTGGTGAAAAATAACACATCCCCACCCCAGTCTCTGGTGAACAGTTACAAATCCCCACCCCGGACACTGATGAATAGCAGCACGTCCCCACCCTAGTTTCAGCTGATCAGTAACACGTCCCCACCCCTGTCTCTGGTGAACAGCAACACATCCCCACCCCAGTCCCTGGTGAACAATAACACTTCCCCATCACGGTATCAGATGAACAGTTATACGTCCTCACACCAGGCTCTGGTGAACAGTAACACGTCCCCACCCCAATCTCTGGTGAACAGTTATACGTCCCCACCCAGGTCTCTAGTGAACAGTTACATGTCCCCACCCCAGACTCTGGTGAACAGTAACACCATCCCACCCCGGACACAGATGAAAAGTAACACATCCCCACCCCTGTCTCTGGTGAAAAATAACACTACCCCACCCTGGTTTCAGGTGAACAGTTACACGTCCCCACACTGGTCTCTGGTGAACAGTTACATGTCCCCACCCCGAACTCTGATGAACAGTAACACATCCCCACACCTGTCTCTGGTGATCAGTAATATGTCCCCACATGGGTCTCAGGTGAACAGCTACACGCCCCAACCCCAGCCTCTGGTGAACAATAACACATCCCCACCCCAGTCTCTGGTGAACAGTTACACATCCCCACGCCAGCCTCTGGTGAACAATAACACATCCCCACCCCAGTCTCTGGTGAACATTTACACATCCCCACCCCGCACACTGATGAATAGCAGCACGTCCCCCCCCCAGTCTCTGGTGAATAGCAACACGTCCCCACCACGGTCTCTGGTGAACAGTAACACGTCTCTACCCCGGACTCTGATGAGTAGTAACACTTCCCCACCCCAGTCTCTGGTGAATAGTAACTCCTCCCCACACTGGTCTCTGATGAACAGTAACACGTCCCCACCCCTGTCTCTGGTGAACAGTTAGACGTCCCCACCAAGGTCTCTGGTGAACAGTTATATGTCCCCACCCCGGTCTCTGGTGAACAGTAACACTACCCCACCCCGGTTTCAGGTGAACAGCTACATGTCCCCACCCCAGACTCTGGTGAACAGTTACATGTCCCCACCCCGACTCTGGTGAACAATAACACATCCCCACACTGGTCTCTGGTGAACAGTAACACGTCCCCACCCCTGTCTCTGGTGAACAATAACACTTCCCCATCACGGTATCAGGCGAACAGTTACACGTCCTCACCCCAGGCTCTGGTGAATAGTAACACGTCCCCACCCAAGTCTCTGGTGAACAGTAACACGTCCCCACCCCGACTCTGGTGGACAGTAACTGCTCCCCATCCTGGTCTCTGGTGAACAGTTACACGTACCCACCCCTGTCTCTGGTGAACAGTAACACTTCCCCATCACGGTCTCTGGTGAACAGTTACACGTCTCCACCCCAGACTCTGGTGAACAGTAACACGTCCCCACCCCGGTCTCTGGTGAACAGTTACACATCCCCACCCAAGTCTCTAGTGCACAGTTACATTTCCCCACCCTGGTCTCTGGTGAACAGTAACAAGTCCCCACCCCAGTCTCTGGTGAACAGTATCACCACCCCACCCCGGTTTCATGTGAACAGTTACACGTCCCCACCCCGATCTCTGGTGAACAGTTATATGTCCCCACCCCGGACACTGCTGAACAGTAACACGTCCCCACCACATCCTCTGGTGAACAATAACACGTCCCCACCTCAGTCCCTGGTGAACAGTAACACCACCCCACCCCGGTTTCAGGTGAACAGTTACACGTCCCCACACTGGTCTCTGGTGAACTGTAACACATCCCCACACTGGTCTCTGGTGAACAGTTACACATCCCCACCCCAGACACTGATGAATAGCAATACGTCCCCACCCCAGTCTCAGGTGAATAGTAACACGTCCCCACCACGGTCTCTGGTGAATATTAACATGTCCCTACCCCGATCTCTGGCGAACACTTACACATCCCCACCCCAGTCTCTGGTGAACAGTAACACGTCCCCACCCCGGACTTTGGTGAACAGTAACATGTCCCCACCCTGGACACTGATGAATAGTAACACAACCCCACACCGGTCTCTAGTGAACCGTAACGCCTCCCCACCCTTGTCTCTGGTGAACAGTAAGACGTCCCCACTCCGGTCTCTGGTGAACAGTAATTCCTCACCACCCCGGTCTCTGGTGAATAGTAACATGTCCCCACCATGGTCTCTGGTGAACAGTAACACGTCCCCACCCCGGTTTCAGGTGAACAGTTACACGTCCCCACCCGAAACACTGATGAATACTAACACATCCCCGCCCCAGACTCTGGTGAATAGTAACACATCACACCCCGGTCTCTGGTGAACAGTAACACTTCCCCACCACGGTCTCTGTGTTATCAGTAAAACGTTCCCCACCCCGGACACTGATGAATAGTAACACGTCCCCACCCCAGTCTCTGGTGAACAGTAACACCACCCCACCCCGGACACAGATGAAAAGTAACACGTCCCTACCCCTGTCTCTGGTGAACAGTTACACGTCTCCACCCCAGACTCTGGTGAACAGTAACATGTCCCCACTCCGGTCTCTGGTGAACAGTTACACGTCCCCACCCAAGTCTCTAGTGCACAGTTACATTTCCCCACCCTGGTCTCTGGTGAACAGTAACAAGTCCCCAACCCAGTCTCTGGTGAACAATAACACGTCCCCAACCCAGTCTCTGGTGAACAGTAACACATCCCCACCCCGGTCTCTGGTGAACTATAACACGTCCCCACACCTGTCTCTGGTGATCAGTAACACGTCCCCACCCGGGTCTCAGGTGAACAATTACACGCCCCCACCTCAGCCTCTTGTGAACCATAACACATCCCCACCCCAGTCTCTGGTGAATAGTAACACGTCCCCACCACGGCCTTTGTTGAACAGTAACTCCTCCCCACCTCGGTTTCTGGTGAAGAGTTACACATCCCCACCCCGGGCTCTAGTGAATTGTAACACGTCCCCACCACACTCTCTGGTGAACAGTTACACATCCCCACCCCGGACACGATGAATAGCAGCACGTCCCCACCCCGGTCTCTGGTGAATAGTAACATGTCCCCACCACGGTCTCTGGTGGACAGTAATTCCTCCCCACCCTGGACTCTGGTGAACAGTTACACATCACCACCCTGGACACGGATGAATAGCAGCACATCCCCACCCCAGTCTCTGGTGAGTAGTAACACGTCCCCACCCCAGTCTCTGGTGAACAGTAACACGTCCCCACCCCGGTCTCTGGTGAACAGTTACATGTCCCCACCCCGGTCTCTGGTGAACAGTAACACTACCCCACCCCGCTTTCAGGTGAACAGTTACATGTCCCCACCCCAGACTCTTGTGAACAGTAACACATCCCCACCCCAGCCTCTGGTGAACAATAACACATCCCCACCCCAGTCTCTGCTGAACAGTTACACATCCCCACCCCGGACACTGATGAATAGCAGCACCTCCCTCCCCCCCAGTCTCTGGTGAATAGTAACACGTCCCCACCACGGTCTCTGGTGAACAGTAACACGTACCCACCCCAGCCTCTGGTGAACAATAACACATCCCCACCCCAGTCTCTGGTGAACAGTTACACATCCCCACCCCGGACACTGATGAATAGCAGCACCTCCCTCCCCCCCAGTCTCTGGTGAATAGTAACACGTCCCCACCACGGTCTCTGGTGAACAGTAACACGTACCCACCCCTGTCTCTGGTGAACAGTAACACATCCCCACCCCAGCCTCTGGTGAACAGTTACAAATCCCTACCCCGGACACCGATGAATAGCAGCACGTCAACACCCTCGTCTCAGCTGATCAGTAACACGTCCCCACCCCAGTCTCAGGTGAACAGTAACACATCCCCACACCTGTCTCTGGTGATCAGTAATACGTTCCCACATGGGTCTCAGGTGAACAGCTACACGCCCCAACCCCAGCTTCTGGTGAACAATAAGACATCCCCACCCCGACACTGATGAATAGCAGCACGCCCCCCCCCCAGTCTCTGGTGAATAGTAACACGTCCCCACCCCGGACTCTGATGAGTAGTAACACTTCCCCACACCAGTTTCAGGTGAACAGTTACACGTCCCCACCCAGGTCTCTGGTGAACAGTTACATGTCCCCACCCCAGACTCTGATGAACAGTAACACATCCCCACCCCGGTCTCTGGTGATCAGTAATATGTCCCCACATGGGTCTCAGGTGAACAGCTACACGCCCCAACCCCAGCCTCTGGTGAACAATAACACATCCCCACCCCTGTCTCTGGTGAACAGTTACACATCCCCACCCCGGACACTGATGAATAGCAGCACGTCCCCCCCCCCAGTCTCTGGTGAACAATAACACATCCCCACCCCAGTCTCTGGTGAACAATAACACATCCCCACCCCAGTCTCTGCTGAACAGTTACACATCCCCACCCCGGACACTGATGAATAGCAGCACGTCCCCACCCTCGTCTCAGCTGATCAGTAACACGTCCCCATCCCAGTCTCTGGTGAACACTAACACGTACCCACCCCTGTCTCTGGTGAACAGTAACACTTCCCCATCACGGTCTCTGGTGAACAGTTACACGTCTCCACCCCAGACTCTGGTGAACAGTAACATGTCCCCACTCCGGTCTCTGATGAACAGTTACACGTCCCCACCCAAGTCTCTAGTGCACAGTTACATTTCCCCACCCTGGTCTCTGGTGAACAGTAACAAGTCCCCACCCCAGTCTCTGGTGAACAGTATCACCACCCCACCCCGGTTTCATGTGAACAGTTACACGTCCCCACCCCGATCTCTGGTGAACAGTTATATGTCCCCACCCCGGACACTGCTGAACAGTAACACGTCCCCACCACATCCTCTGGTGAACAATAACACGTCCCCACCCCAGTCCCTGGTGAACAGTAACACCACCCCACCCCGGTTACAGGTGAACAGTTACACGTCCCCACACTGGTCTCTGGTGAACTGTAACACATCCCCACCCTGGTCTCTGGTGAACAGTTACACATCCCCACCCCAGACACTGATAAATAGCAATACGTCCCCACCCCAGTCTCAGGTGAATAGTAACACGTCCCCACCACGGTCTCTGGTGAATAGTAACACGTCCCTACCCCGACTATGGTGAACAATAACACATCCCCACACTGGTCTCTGGTGAACAGTTACACGTCCCCACCAAGGTCTCTGGTGAACAGTTATATGTCCCCACCCAGGTCTCTGGTGAACAGTTATATGTCCCCACCCCGGTCTCTGGTGAACAGTAACACTACCCCACCCCGGTTTCAGGTGAACAGCTACATGTCCCCACCCCAGACTCTGGTGAACAGTAACACGTCCCCACCCCGACTCTGGTGAACAATAACACATCCCCACACTGGTCTCTGGTGAACAGTAACACGTACCCACCCCTGTCTCTGGTGAACAGTAACACGTTCCCACCCCAGTCCCTGGTGAACAATAACACTTCCCCATCACGGTATCAGGCGAACAGTTACACGTCCTCACCCCAGGCTCTGGTGAATAGTAACACGTCCCCACCCAAGTCTCTGGTGAACAGTAACACGTCCCCACCCCGACTCTGGTGGACAGTAACTGCTCCCCATCCTGGTCTCTGGTGAACTGTAACACGTCCCCACCCTGGTCTCTGGTGAACAGTTACACGTCCCCTCCCCGGACTCTGGTGAACAGTAACACGTCCCCACCCCAGCCTCTGGTGAAAAATAACACATCCCCACCCCAGTCTCTGGTGAACAGTTACAAATCCCCACCCCGGACACTGATGAATAGCAGCACGTCCCCACCCTAGTTTCAGCTGATCAGTAACACATCCCCACCCCTGTCTCTGGTGAACAGCAACACATCCCCACCCCAGTCCCTGGTGAACAATAACACTTCCCCATCACGGTATCAGATGAACAGTTATACGTCCTCACACCAGGCTCTGGTGAACAGTAACACGTCCCCACCCCGATCTCTGGTGAACATTTACACCACCCCACACCAGTTTCAGGTGAACAGTTACATGTCCCCACCCCAGTCTCTGGTGAACAGTTACACATCCCCACCCAAGTCTCTAGTGCACAGTTACATTTCCCCACCCTGGTCTCTGGTGAACAGTAACAAGTCCCCACCCCAGTCTCTGGTGAACAGTATCACCACCCCACCCCGGTTTCATGTGAACAGTTACACGTCCCCACCCCGATCTCTGGTGAACAGTTATATGTCCCCACCCCGGACACTGCTGAACAGTAACACGTCCCCACCACATCCTCTGGTGAACAATAACACGTCCCCACCTCAGTCCCTGGTGAACAGTAACACCACCCCACCCCGGTTTCAGGTGAACAGTTACACGTCCCCACACTGGTCTCTGGTGAACTGTAACACATCCCCACACTGGTCTCTGGTGAACAGTTACACATCCCCACCCCAGACACTGATGAATAGCAATACGTCCCCACCCCAGTCTCAGGTGAATAGTAACACGTCCCCACCACGGTCTCTGGTGAATATTAACATGTCCCTACCCCGATCTCTGGCGAACACTTACACATCCCCACCCCAGTCTCTGGTGAACAGTAACACGTCCCCACCCCGGACTTTGGTGAACAGTAACATGTCCCCACCCTGGACACTGATGAATAGGTGGATCAGCCATTTAGGATTGAGTTGAAGAAACTTTCTTCACTAAGGGAAATATGAGTTTTTTTAGAATTTGAAAACTGTATATGATTGATACTGATCACTTTTATTTGTTTTGGACAAAAAGGCAATCAAGAGATATGGAGAAAATGTGAGGTATTACAAAAGTCTGCAATGATTATTTTTGAATGGTGGTGTGTGCTTCCAGAACCAGATGGCCTATTTCTTGTTTTCATTTCAATAACTATTCATTTATTGTGCCTTTTTTAAGACATCACACCCCGGTCTCTGGTGAACAGTAACACTTCCCCACCACGGTCTCTGTGTTATCAGTAAAACGTTCCCCACCCCGGACACTGATGAATAGTAACACGTCCCCACCCCAGTCTCTGGTGAACAGTAACACCACCCCACCCCGGACACAGATGAAAAGTAACACGTCCCTACCCCTGTCTCTGGTGAACAGTTACACGTCTCCACCCCAGACTCTGGTGAACAGTAACATGTCCCCACTCCGGTCTCTGGTGAACAGTTACACGTCCCCACCCAAGTCTCTAGTGCACAGTTACATTTCCCCACCCTGGTCTCTGGTGAACAGTAAACAAGTCCCCAACCCAGTCTCTGGTGAACAATAACACGTCCCCAACCCAGTCTCTGGTGAACAGTAACACATCCCCACCCCGGTCTCTGGTGAACTATAACACTCCCCACACCTGTCTCTGGTGATCAGTAACACGTCCCCACCCGGGTCTCAGGTGAACAATTACACGCCCCCACCTCAGCCTCTTGTGAACCATAACACATCCCCACCCCAGTCTCTGGTGAATAGTAACACGTCCCCACCACGGCCTTTGTTGAACAGTAACTCCTCCCCACCTCGGTTTCTGGTGAAGAGTTACACATCCCCACCCCGGGCTCTAGTGAATTGTAACACGTCCCCACCACACTCTCTGGTGAACAGTTACACATCCCCACCCCGGACACGATGAATAGCAGCACGTCCCCACCCCGGTCTCTGGTGAATAGTAACATGTCCCCACCACGGTCTCTGGTGGACAGTAATTCCTCCCCACCCTGGACTCTGGTGAACAGTTACACATCACCACCCTGGACACGGATGAATAGCAGCACATCCCCACCCCAGTCTCTGGTGAGTAGTAACACGTCCCCACCCCAGTCTCTGGTGAACAGTAACACGTCCCCACCCCGGTCTCTGGTGAACAGTTACATGTCCCCACCCCGGTCTCTGGTGAACAGTAACACTACCCCACCCGCTTTCAGGTGAACAGTTACATGTCCCCACCCCAGACTCTTGTGAACAGTAACACATCCCCACCCCAGCCTCTGGTGAACAATAACACATCCCCACCCCAGTCTCTGCTGAACAGTTACACATCCCCACCCCGGACACTGATGAATAGCAGCACCTCCCTCCCCCCCAGTCTCTGGTGAATAGTAACACGTCCCCACCACGGTCTCTGGTGAACAGTAACACGTACCCACCCCAGCCTCTGGTGAACAATAACACATCCCCACCCCAGTCTCTGGTGAACAGTTACACATCCCCACCCCGGACACTGATGAATAGCAGCACCTCCCTCCCCCCCCAGTCTCTGGTGAATAGTAACACGTCCCCACCACGGTCTCTGGTGAACAGTAACACGTACCCACCCCTGTCTCTGGTGAACAGTAACACATCCCCACCCCAGCCTCTGGTGAACAGTTACAAATCCCTACCCCGGACACCGATGAATAGCAGCACGTCAACACCCTCGTCTCAGCTGATCAGTAACACGTCCCCACCCCAGTCTCAGGTGAACAGTAACACATCCCCACACCTGTCTCTGGTGATCAGTAATACGTTCCCACATGGGTCTCAGGTGAACAGCTACACGCCCCAACCCCAGCTTCTGGTGAACAATAAGACATCCCCACCCCGACACTGATGAATAGCAGCACGCCCCCCCCCAGTCTCTGGTGAATAGTAACACGTCCCCACCCCGGACTCTGATGAGTAGTAACACTTCCCCACACCAGTTTCAGGTGAACAGTTACACGTCCCCACCCAGGTCTCTGGTGAACAGTTACATGTCCCCACCCCAGACTCTGATGAACAGTAACACATCCCCACCCCGGTCTCTGGTGATCAGTAATATGTCCCCACATGGGTCTCAGGTGAACAGCTACACGCCCCAACCCCAGCCTCTGGTGAACAATAACACATCCCCACCCCTGTCTCTGGTGAACAGTTACACATCCCCACCCCCGGACACTGATGAATAGCAGCACGTCCCCCCCCCCCAGTCTCTGGTGAACAATAACACATCCCCACCCCAGTCTCTGGTGAACAATAACACATCCCCACCCCAGTCTCTGCTGAACAGTTACACATCCCCACCCCGGACACTGATGAATAGCAGCACGTCCCCACCCTCGTCTCAGCTGATCAGTAACACGTCCCCATCCCAGTCTCTGGTGAACACTAACACGTACCCACCCCTGTCTCTGGTGAACAGTAACACTTCCCCATCACGGTCTCTGGTGAACAGTTACACGTCTCCACCCCAGACTCTGGTGAACAGTAACATGTCCCCACTCCGGTCTCTGATGAACAGTTACACGTCCCCACCCAAGTCTCTAGTGCACAGTTACATTTCCCCACCCTGGTCTCTGGTGAACAGTAACAAGTCCCCACCCCAGTCTCTGGTGAACAGTATCACCACCCCACCCCGGTTTCATGTGAACAGTTACACGTCCCCACCCCGATCTCTGGTGAACAGTTATATGTCCCCACCCCGGACACTGCTGAACAGTAACACGTCCCCACCACATCCTCTGGTGAACAATAACACGTCCCCACCCCAGTCCCTGGTGAACAGTAACACCACCCCACCCCGGTTACAGGTGAACAGTTACACGTCCCCACACTGGTCTCTGGTGAACTGTAACACATCCCCACCCTGGTCTCTGGTGAACAGCTACATGTCCCCACCCCAGACTCTGGTGAACAGTAACACGTCCCCACCCCGACTCTGGTGAACAATAACACATCCCCACACTGGTCTCTGGTGAACAGTAACACGTACCCACCCCTGTCTCTGGTGAACAGTAACACGTTCCCACCCCAGTCCCTGGTGAACAATAACACTTCCCCATCACGGTATCAGGCGAACAGTTACACGTCCTCACCCCAGGCTCTGGTGAATAGTAACACGTCCCCACCCAAGTCTCTGGTGAACAGTAACACGTCCCCACCCCGACTCTGGTGGACAGTAACTGCTCCCCATCCTGGTCTCTGGTGAACAGTAACACGTCCCCACCCCAGCCTCTGGTGAAAAATAACACATCCCCACCCCCAGTCTCTGGTGAACAGTTACAAATCCCCACCCCGGACACTGATGAATAGCAGCACGTCCCCACCCTAGTTTCAGCTGATCAGTAACACATCCCCACCCCTGTCTCTGGTGAACAGCAACACATCCCCACCCCAGTCCCTGGTGAACAATAACACTTCCCCATCACGGTATCAGATGAACAGTTATACGTCCTCACACCAGGCTCTGGTGAACAGTAACACGTCCCCACCCCGATCTCTGGTGAACATTTACACCACCCCACACCAGTTTCAGGTGAACAGTTACATGTCCCCACCCCAGTCTCTGGTGAACAGTAACACGTCCCCACCCCGGTCTCTGGTGAACATTTACACCACCCCACACCAGTTTCAGGTGAACAGTTTACATGTCCCCACCCCAGACTCTGGTGAACAGTAACATGTCCCCACCCCAGTCTCTGGTGATCAGTAATACGTCCCCACATGGGTCTCAGGTGAACAGATACACGCCCCAACCCCAGCCTCTGGTGAACAATAACACGTCCCCACCCCAGCCTCTGGTGAACAATAACACATCCCCACCCCAGTCTCTGGTGAACAGTGACACATCCCCACCCCGGACACTGATGAATAGCAGCACGTCCGCACCCTAGTTTCAGCTGATCAGTAACACGTCCCCACCCCTGTCTCTGGTGAACAGTAACACGTACCCACCCCAGTCTCTGGTGAACACTAACACGTACCCACCCCTGTCTCTGGTGAACAGTAACACTTCCCCATCACGGTCTCTGGTGAACAGTTACACGTCTCCACCCCAGACTCTGGTGAACAGTAACACGTCCCCACCCCGGTCTCTGGTGAACAGTTACACATCCCCACCCAAGTCTCTAGTGCACAGTTACATTTCCCCACCCTGGTCTCTGGTGAACAGTAACAAGTCCCCACCCCAGTCTCTGGTGAACAGTATCACCACCCCACCCCGGTTTCATGTGAACAGTTACACGTCCCCACCCCGATCTCTGGTGAACAGCTATATGTCCCCACCCCGGACACTGCTGAACAGTAACACGTCCCCACCACATCCTCTGGTGAACAATAACACGTCCCCACCTCAGTCCCTGGTGAACAGTAACACCACCCCACCCCGGTTTCAGGTGAACAGTTACACGTCCCCACACTGGTCTCTGGTGAACTGTAACACATCCCCACACTGGTCTCTGGTGAACAGTTACACATCCCCACCCCAGACACTGATGAATAGCAATACGTCCCCACCCCAGTCTCAAGTGAATAGTAACACGTCCCCACCACGGTCTCTGGTGAATATTAACATGTCCCTACCCCGATCTCTGGCGAACACTTACACATCCCCACCCCAGTCTCTGGTGAACAGTAACACGTCCCCACCCCGGACTTTGGTGAACAGTAACATGTCCCCACCCTGGACACTGATGAATAGTAACACAACCCCACACCGGTCTCTAGTGAACCGTAACGCCTCCCCACCCTTGTCTCTGGTGAACAGTAAGACGTCCCCACTCCGGTCTCTGGTGAACAGTAATTCCTCACCACCCCGGTCTCTGGTGAATAGTAACATGTCCCCACCACGGTCTCTGGTGAACAGTAACACGTCCCCACCCCGGTTTCAGGTGAACAGTTACACGTCCCCACCCGAAACACTGATGAATACTAACACATCCCCGCCCCAGACTCTGGTGAATAGTAACACATCACACCCCGGTCTCTGGTGAACAGTAACACTTCCCCACCACGGTCTCTGTGTTATCAGTAAAACGTTCCCCACCCCGGACACTGATGAATAGTAACACGTCCCCACCCCAGTCTCTGGTGAACAGTAACACCACCCCACCCCGGACACAGATGAAAAGTAACACGTCCCTACCCCTGTCTCTGGTGAACAGTTACACGTCTCCACCCCAGACTCTGGTGAACAGTAACATGTCCCCACTCCGGTCTCTGGTGAACAGTTACACGTCCCCACCCAAGTCTCTAGTGCACAGTTACATTTCCCCACCCTGGTCTCTGGTGAACAGTAACAAGTCCCCAACCCAGTCTCTGGTGAACAATAACACGTCCCCAACCCAGTCTCTGGTGAACAGTAACACATCCCCACCCCGGTCTCTGGTGAACTATAACACGTCCCCACACCTGTCTCTGGTGATCAGTAACACGTCCCCACCCGGGTCTCAGGTGAACAATTACACGCCCCCACCTCAGCCTCTTGTGAACCATAACACATCCCCACCCCAGTCTCTGGTGAATAGTAACACGTCCCCACCACGGCCTTTGTTGAACAGTAACTCCTCCCCACCTCGGTTTCTGGTGAAGAGTTACACATCCCCACCCCGGGCTCTAGTGAATTGTAACACGTCCCCACCACACTCTCTGGTGAACAGTTACACATCCCCACCCCGGACACGATGAATAGCAGCACGTCCCCACCCCGGTCTCTGGTGAATAGTAACATGTCCCCACCACGGTCTCTGGTGGACAGTAATTCCTCCCCACCCTGGACTCTGGTGAACAGTTACACATCACCACCCTGGACACGGATGAATAGCAGCACATCCCCACCCCAGTCTCTGGTGAGTAGTAACACGTCCCCACCCCAGTCTCTGGTGAACAGTAACACGTCCCCACCCCGGTCTCTGGTGAACAGTTACATGTCCCCACCCCGGTCTCTGGTGAACAGTAACACTACCCCACCCCGCTTTCAGGTGAACAGTTACATGTCCCCACCCCAGACTCTTGTGAACAGTAACACATCCCCACCCCAGCCTCTGGTGAACAATAACACATCCCCACCCCAGTCTCTGCTGAACAGTTACACATCCCCACCCCGGACACTGATGAATAGCAGCACCTCCCTCCCCCCCAGTCTCTGGTGAATAGTAACACGTCCCCACCACGGTCTCTGGTGAACAGTAACACGTACCCACCCCAGCCTCTGGTGAACAATAACACATCCCCACCCCAGTCTCTGGTGAACAGTTACACATCCCCACCCCGGACACTGATGAATAGCAGCACCTCCCTCCCCCCCAGTCTCTGGTGAATAGTAACACGTCCCCACCACGGTCTCTGGTGAACAGTAACACGTACCCACCCCTGTCTCTGGTGAACAGTAACACATCCCCACCCCAGCCTCTGGTGAACAGTTACAAATCCCTACCCCGGACACCGATGAATAGCAGCACGTCAACACCCTCGTCTCAGCTGATCAGTAACACGTCCCCACCCCAGTCTCAGGTGAACAGTAACACATCCCCACACCTGTCTCTGGTGATCAGTAATACGTTCCCACATGGGTCTCAGGTGAACAGCTACACGCCCCAACCCCAGCTTCTGGTGAACAATAAGACATCCCCACCCCGACACTGATGAATAGCAGCACGCCCCCCCCCCAGTCTCTGGTGAATAGTAACACGTCCCCACCCCGGACTCTGATGAGTAGTAACACTTCCCCACCCCAGTCTCTGGTGAATAGTAACGCGTCCCCACCCCGGTACTGGTGAACAGTAACATGTCCCCACCCGAGTCTCTGGTGAGCAGTAACACGTCCCCACCCCGACTCTGGTGGACTGTAACTGCTCCCCATCCTGGTCTCTGATGAACAGTGAAACGATCCCACCCTGGTCTCTGGTGAACAGTTACACGTCCCCTCCCCGGACTCTGGTGAACAATAACACATCCCCACCCCAGTCTGTGGTGAATAGTAAGATGTCACCACACCGATCTCTGGTGAACAGTAACACGTCCCCACCCCGGACACTGATGAGGAGTAACACATCCCCACCCCGGTCTCTAGTGAACCGTAACGCCTCCCCACCCCAGTCTCTGGTGAACAGTAACACATCCCCACCCCAGTCTCTGCTAAACAGTAACATGTCCCCAACCCGCTCTCTGATGAACAGTAACACATCCCCACACCTGTCTCTGGTGATCAATAATACGTCCCCACATGGGTCTCAGGTGAACAGCTACACGCCCCAACCCCAGCCTCTGGTGAACAATAACACATCCCCACCCCAGTCTCTGGTGAACAGTGACACATCCCCACCCCGGACACTGATGAATAGCAGCACGTCCCCACCCTAGTTTCAGCTGATCAGTAACACGTCCCCACCCCAGTCCCTGGTGAACAATAACACTTCCCCATCACGGTATCAGGTGAACAGTAACACGTCCTCACACCAGGCTCTGGTGAACAGTAACACCTCCCCACCCCGGTCTCTGGTGAACAGTAACACGTCCCCACCCAGGTCTCTAGTGAACAGTTACATCACCCCACCCCAGTTTCAGGTGAACAGTTACATGTCCCCACCCCAGACTCTGGTGAACAGGAACACGTCCGCAGCCCAGCCTCTGGTGAACAATAACACATCCCTACCCCAGCCTCTGGTGAACAATAACACATCCCCACCCCAGTCTATGGTGAACAGTTACACATCCCCACCCCGGACACTTCTGAATAGCAGCACGTCCCCCCCCCCAGTCTCTGGTGAATACCAACACGTCCCCACCACGGTCTCTGGTGAACAGTAACAAATCCCCACCCTGGTTTCAGGTGAACAGTTACATGTCCCCACCCCAGCCTCTGGTGAACAATAACACATCCCCACCCCAGTCTCTGGTGAACATTTACACATCCCCACCCCGCACACTGATGAATAGCAGCACGTCCGCCCCCCCAGTCTCTGGTGAATAGTAACACTTCCCCACCCCAGTCTCTGGTGAACAGTAACACGTCCCCACCCCGACTCTGGTGGACAGTAACTGCTCCCCATCCTGGTCTCTTGTGAACAGTAACACGTCCCCACCCTGGTCTCTGGTGAACAGTAAAACATCCCCAGCCCAGTCCCTGGTGAACAATAACACTTCCCCATCACGGTATCAGGCGAACAGTTACATGTCCCCACCCCACTTCCTGGTGAACAGTAACTCCTCCCCACCCCAGTCTCTAATGAACAGTAACACGTCACCACCCCGGACACTGATGATTAGTAACATGTCCCTACCCCAGTCCCTGGTGATTAGTAACACGTCCCCACCCCAGCCTCTGGTGAAAAATAACACATCCCCACCCCAGTCTCTGGTGAAAAATAACACATCCCCACCCCAGTCTCTGGTGAACAGTTACAAATCCCCACCCCGGTTTCAGGTGAACAGCTACATGTCCCCACCCCAGACTCTGGTGAACAGTAACACGTCCCCACCCCAGCCTCTGGTGAAAAATAACACATCCCCACCCCAGTCTCTGGTGAACAGTTACAAATCCCCACCCCGGACACTGATGAATAGCAGCACATCCCCACCCTAGTTTCAGCTGATCAGTAACACGTCCCCACCCCAGTCTCTGGTGAACAGTAACACGTCCCCACGCCAGTCCCTGGTGAACAATAAACTTCCCCATCACGGTATCAGGTGAACAGTTATACGTCCTCACACCAGGCTCTGGTGAACAGTAACACCTCCCCACCCCGGTCTCTGGTGAACAGTAACACGTCCCCATCCCGGTCTCTGGTGAACAGTTACATGTCCCCACCCCGGTCTCTGGTGAACAGTAACACCACCCCAACCCAGTTTCAGGTAAACAATAACACATCCCCACCCCAGTCTCTGGTGAACAGTAACACATCCCCACCCCGGACACTGATGAATAGCAGCACCTCCCTCCCCCCCAGTCTCTGGTGAATAGTAACACGTCCCCATCACGGTCTCTGGTGAACAGTAACACGTACCCACCCCTGTCTCTGGTGAACAGTAACACATCCCCACCCCAGCCTCTGGTGAACAGTTACAAATCCCTACCCCGGACACCGATGAATAGCAGCACGTCAACACCCTCGTCTCAGCTGATCAGTAACACGTCCCCACCCCAGTCTCAGGTGAACAGTAACACGTACCCACACCTGTCTCTGGTGAACAGTAACACCACCCCACACCAGTTTCAAGTGAACAGTTACATGTCCCCACCCCAGCCTCTGGTGAACAGTAACACATCTGCACCCCAGTCTCTGGTGATCAGTAATACGTCCCCACATGGGTCTCAGGTGAACAGATACACGCCCCAACCCCAGCCTCTGGTGAACAATAACACATCCCCACCCCAGTCCCTGGTGAACAGTAACACCACCCCACCCCGGTTTCAGGTGAACAGTTACACGTCCCCACTCCGGTCTCTGGTGAACAGTTACACGTCCCCACCATATCCTCTGGTGAACAATAACACGTCCCCACCCCAGTCTCTGGTGAACAGTAACACCACCCCACCCCGGTTTCAGGTGAACAGTAACACGTCCCCACCCCGGTCTCTGCTAAACAGTAACATGTCCCCAACCCAGACACTGCTGAACAGTAACACATCCCCACACCTGTCTCTGGTGATCAGTAACACGTCCTGACACGGGTCTCAGATGAAAAGTTACATGCCCCCACCCCAGACTCTGGTGAACAATAACACATCCCCACCCCAGTCTCTGGTGAACAGTTACACATCCCTACCCCAGACACTGATGAATAGCAGCACGTTCCCACCCCAGTCTCTGGTGAATAGGAACACGTCCCCATCACGGTCTCTGGTGAACAGTAACATGTCTCTACCCCGGTTTCGGGTGAATAATAAAACGTCCCCACCCCAGTCTCTGGTAAACAGTTACATGTCCCCACCCAGGACTCTGGTGAACAGTAACACATCCCCACACCTCTCTCTGGTGATCAGTAACACGTCCCTACCCTGGTCTCAGGTGAACAGTTACACGCTCCCACCCCAGCCGCTGGTGAACAGTTACACATCCCCACCCCGGTTTCAGGTGAACAGCTACACGTCCCCACACTGGTCTCTGGTGAACAGTTACACGTCCCCACCCCAGACTCTGGTGAACAGTAACAGTCCCCAGTCCGGTCTCTGGTGAACAGTTACATGTCCCCACCCTGGTCTCTGGTGAACAGTAACACCACCCCGCCCCGGTTTCAGGTGAATAGTTACACGTCCCCACCCCGGTCTGTGGTGAACAGTTACATGTCCCCAACCCGGACACTGCTGAACAGTAACACGTCCCCACCACATCCTCTGGTGATCAATAACACGTCCCCACCCCAGTCTCTGGTGAACAGTAACACATCCCCACACCTGTCTCTGGTGATCCATAACACATCCCGACACGGGTCTCAGGTGAACAGTTACATGTCCCCACCCCGCTCTCTGGTGAACAGAAACTCCTCCCCACCCCAGTCTCCAATGAACAGTAACACGTCACCACCCCGGACAATGATGATTAGTAACACATCCCCACCCCGGTCTCAGGTGAACAGTCACGCCTTGCCACCCCGGTCTCAGGTGAACAGTAACATGTCCCCACCCCGGACTCTGGTGAACAGTAACACGTCCGCACCCCGGTCTCAGGTGAACAGTAACACGTCCCCACACCGGTTTCAGGTGAACAGTTACACGTCCCCACACTGGTCTCTGGTGAACAGTTACATGTCCCCACCCTGAACTCTGCTGAACAGTAACACATCCCCACACCTGTCTCTGGTGATCAGTAATATGTCCCCACATGGGTCTCAGGTGAACAGCTACATGCCCCAATCCCAGCCTCTGGTGAACAATAACACATCCCCACCCCAGTCTCTGGTGAACAGTTACACATCCCCACCCCGGACACTGATGAATAGCAGCACGTCCCCCCCCCCAGTCTCTGGTGAATAGTAACACGTCCCCACCACGGTCTCTGGTGAACAGTAACACGTCCCTACCCCGGACTCTGATGAGTAGTAACACTTCCCCACCCCAGTCTCTGGTGAATAGTAACGCGTCCCCACTCCGGTACTGGTGAACAGTAACACGTCCCCACCCCAGACTCTGGTGAACAGTAACACGTCCCCACCCCGACTCTGGTGAACAGTAACTCCTCCCCATCCTGGTCTCTGGTGAACAGTAACACTTCCCCACCCTGGTCTCTGGTGAACAGTAACACAACCCCACCCCAGTCTGTGGTGAATAGTAACACGTCACCACACCGATCTCTGGTGAACAGTAACACGTCCCCACCCCGGACACTGATGAATAGTAACACATCCCCACCCCGGTCTCTAGTGAACCATAACGCCTCCCCACCCCAGTCTCTGGTGAACAGTAACACATCCCCACCCCAGTCTCTGCTAAACAGTAACATGTCCCCAACCCGCTCTCTGGTGAACAGTAACTCCTCCCCACCCCAGTTTCCAATGAACAGTAACACGTCACCACCCCGGACAATGATGATTAGTAACACATCCCCACCCCGGTCTCTGGTGAATAGTAACATATCCCCACCCCGGACTCTGGTGAACAGTAACACGTCCGCACCCCGGTCTCAGGTGAACAGTAACACGACCCCACCCCGGTTTCAGGTGAACAGTTACATGTCCCCACCCCGTTGTCTGGTGAACAGTAACACATCCCCACCCCAGCCTCTGGTGAACAATAACACATCCCCACCCCAGTCTCTGATGAACAGTAACACATCCCCACCCCGGACACTGATGAATAGCAGCACGTCCCCACCCCGGTCTCTAGTGAACCGTAACTCCTCCCCACCACGGTCTCTGTGTTATCAGTAAGACTTCCCACCCCGGACACTGATGAATAGTAACACGTCCCCACCCCAGTCTCTGGTGAACAGTAACACCACCCCACCCCGGACACAGATGAAAAGTAACACGTCCCCACCCCAGTCTCTGGTGAACAGTAACACCATCCCACCCCGGACACAGATGAAAAGTAACACGTCCCTACCCCTGTCTCTGGTGAACAGTAACACATCCCCACCCCGGTCTCTGGTGAATAGTAACACCACCCCACCCTGGTTTCAGGTAAACAGTTACATGTCCCCACCCCGTTGTCTGGTGAACAGTTACATGTCCCCACCCCGGACTCTAGTGAACAGTAACACGTCCCCACCCCAGCCTCTGGTGAACAATAACACATCCCACCCTAGTCTCAGCTGATCAGTAACACGTCACCCCAGTCTCTGGTGAACAATAACACATACCCACCCCTGTCTCTGGTGAACAGTAACACCTCCCCACCCCGATCTCTGGTGAACAGTTATACGTCCCCACCCAGGTCTCTGGTGAACAGTTACATGTCCCCACCCCGGTCTCTGGTGAATAGTAACACCACCCCACCCCGGTTTCAGGTAAACAGTTACATGTCCCCACCCCGTTGTCTGGTGAACAGTTACATGTCCCCACCCCGGACTCTAGTGAACAATAACATGTCCCCACCCCAGCCTCTGGTGAACAATAACACATCCCCACCCCTGTCTCTGGTGAACAGTAACACATCCCCACACCTGTCTCTGGTGATCAGTAATATGTCCCCACATGGGTCTCAGGTGAACAGCTACACGCCCCAACCCCAGCCTCTGGTGAACAATAACACATCCCCACCCCAGTCTCTGGTGAACAGTTACACATCCCCACCCCAGTCTCTGGTGAACAGTTACACATACCCACCCCGCACACTGATGAATAGCAGCACGTCCCCCCCCCAGTCTCTGGTGAATAGTAACACGTCCCCACCCCAGTCTCCAATGAACAGTAACACGTCACCACCCCGGACACTGATGATTAGTAACACATCCCCACCCTGGTCTCAGGTGAACAGTCACGCCTTGCCACCCCGGTCTCTGGTAAACAGTTACACGTCCCCACCCCGGACTCTGGTGAACTGTAACACGTCCCCACCCCACTCTCTGGTGAATAGTAACACGTCCCCACACCGGACACTGATGAATAGTAACACATCCCCACCCCGGTCTCTGGTGAATAGTAACATATCCCCACCCCGGTCTCTGGTGAACAGTAACTCCTCCCCACCCCAGACCCTGATGAATAGTAACACGTCCGCACCCCGGTCTCAGGTGAACAGTAACACGTCCCCACCCCGAACTCTGGTGAACTGTAACTCCTCCCCACCCCACTCTCTGGTGAATAGTAACACGTCCCCACCCCAGTCTCTGGTGAACAGTAACACGTCCCCACCCCGGACACTGATGAATAGTAACACATCCCCACCCCGGTCTCTAGTGAACCGTAACGCCTCCTCACCCCAGTCTCTGGTGAACAGTAACACATCCCTACCCCAGTCTCTGGTGAACAGTAACACATCACCACCCCGGACACGGATGAATAGCAGCACATCCCCACCCCAGTCTCTGGTGAGTAGTAACACCTCCCCACCCCGGTTTCAGGTGAACAGTTACATGCCCCACCCCGGTGTCTGGTGAACAGTTACATGCCCCACCCCTGACTCTGGAGAACAGTAACACATTCCCACCCCTGTCTCTGGTGAACAGTAACACGTCCCCACCCCAGTTTCAGGTGAACAGTTACACGTCCCCACACTGGTCTCTGGTGAACAGTTACATGTCCCCACCCTGAACTCTGCTGAACAGTAACACGTCCCCACCCCGCTCTCTGGTGAACAGTAACTCCTCCCCACCCCAGTCTCCAATGAACAGTAACACGTCACCACCCCGGACAATGATGATTAGTAACACATCCCCACCCTGGTCCCTGGTGAATAGTAACAGGTGTCCACCCCGGTGTCTGGTGAACAGTTACATGCCCCACCCAGGTCTCTGGTGAACAGTAACTCCTCCCCACCCCGGTCTCTGGTGAACAGTAACACAACCCCAACCCAGTCTGTGGTGAATAGTAGCATGTTCCCACCCCGCTCTCTGGTGAACAGTAACACGTCCCCACCCCGGTTTCCAATGAACAGTAACACGTCACCACCCCGGACATTGATGATTAGTAACATGTCCCTACCCCAGTCCCTGGTGAATAGTAACAGGTGTCCACCCCGGTCTCTGGTGAACAGTTAGACGTCCCCACCCAGGTCTCTGGTGAACAGTAACTCCTCCCCACCCCGGTCTCTGGTGAACAGTAACACAACCCCACCCCAGTCTGTGGTGAATAGTAGCATGTTCCCACTCCGCTCTCTGGTGAACAGTAACACGTCCCCACCCCGGACACTGATGATTAGTAACACATCCCCACCCTGGTCTCAGGTGAACAGTCACGCCTTGCCACCCCGGTCTCTGGTGAATAGTAACATATCCCCACCCCGGTCTCTGGTGAACAGTAACTCCTCCCCACCCCAGTCTCTGGTGAATAGTAACACGTCCCCACCCCAGTCTCTGGTGAACAGTAACACATCCCCACCCCGGACACGGATGAATAGTAACACATCCCCACCCCGGTCTCTAGTGAACCGTAACGCCTCCTCACCCCAGTCTCTGATGAACAGTTACATGTCCCCACCCCAGTCTCTGATGAACAGTAACACGTCCCCACCCCAGTCTCTGGTGAATAGTAACACGTCCCCACCCCGGACACTGATGTATAGTAACATGTCCCTACGCCAGTCTCTGGTGAATAGTAACGCCTGCCCATCCCAGTCTCTGGTGAATAGTAACATATCCCCACCTCGGTCTCTGGTGAACAGTAACTGCTCCTCACCCTGGACACTGATGAATAGTAACACGTCCTCACCCCGGTCTCAGGTGAACAGTAACGCCTTGCCACCCCGGTCTCTGGTGAATAGTAACATGTCCCCACCCCGGTCTCTGGTGAACAGTAACACGTCCGCACCCCGGTCTCTGGTGAACAGTAACTCCTCCCCACCCTGGACTCTGGTGAACAGTAACTCCTCCCCACCCTGGTCACTGATGAACAGTAACACGTCCCCACCCCAGTCTCTGGTGAACATCTTCAATCGCTGGTGAATATTAACACCTGCCCCGGTCAAGGTGAGTAGTGTTGGCTTCTTCCTGGGCACTGGTGAACAGATAGCCCTTCTCCAGTCAGTGGAAACAGTAATTATTCCCTGTGCTCATCTCTTTCACCCAGGTTTTTATACCCCACTGTAGTTCTGTAACTTCTCAGGGTCTGTATCCTCCCACAGTGAACACATCCCTTCATCTGTTTGCAGTGGTGACCCTCCTCCCAGCCACGAAATTTGATGGATAGTGAAGGCTTTCCGTCTCCTTGCACTACTGGCAACAGGTAATTCTGTCTCCTAGTCTCTTGCCCTCCCAGCTGGGTGATTGGCAGGGAGCTGTCAGCCCAGGTCTGCCGGGTAGAGGTGCCTACAGGTGTTCTCCCCACTTTGTATGTCATCCTGATCTGTACAGCCGAAGAAGTGGTGGTCAGACACAGGACGTAATCTCCCTTGCCTGAAGAGTGGCGATCAGGATGTGGTCACCTCCACTGCAGCCATGGCTACATGAGGAGTACAACAAATTAATGAGAGCCCCTAGGCCACAGGTCCAGTGATGAATCTGCCCTTTGCTTGTGTGGTTCTTGCACTACTCACCCCCTCTCTCACTCCCCCACCACAGGTTTACACCTTTGAGATGCACATCATGCAGGCAAAACCCAGCGACGCGGGAGGGTACCGGTGTGAGGTCAATGACAAGGACAAGTTTGATTGCTGCAACTTCGAGCTGATTGTTCAAGGTGAGGGAAGTAAGCCGTCTCCAGAGGCTACCGGCCTTTCCTCTCCCTTTCTGCAACAGAGTCTTCAGGCTGAGATCATCACAGTCCTCAAGAGCAGTACAAAGACAGGCTTTTCACTCTATGTGACAATCCCAAAAAAATAAACCAATAAATATCTCAACCAGGCTAGACCAGAAGAGGTGAAATAAGAGTGATCACAAACTACTGGGAGTGTGCAAGATATTCCCATGCAGCAATTAGAAGAGACTCTGTTGAGAGAGAACTGATAATCCCCACATTTTCAACAGCTCTCCCCAGTTCACTTAAATACTAAGAGCAAATTTAGAAACAGACCAGTTCACGTACCAACCCACATGTGGATTTGGGAAGAAACTGGATCACCTGGGTCACAATCCACACATGGAGAACATGCATACCCCACATGGACAGCACTGAAATCAGGCTATTGTCACTGACGTACGAGGGGTGAAATATGTCGCCTTGCAGCAGCAGTACAGTGCAAAGAAAAAATTATTGCAAGTTGCAAAACTGAATAAATATTCCTAAAAAGGGGGGACGATGAGGTTGTGTTGATACATTGATGGACTGTTCAAAAATCTGATGGTGGAGGGGTCGAAACTGCTCTTGAATTGTTGAGTGTAGCTCCCCAGTGGGGGTACAAGAAGAGGGCTTGTCCCTGGCAGTAAGAATCCTTCACGATAGATGCTGAATTGTTGAGGCATCAGCTCCCGAGGATGTCCTCGACAGAGGGGAGGGTTGTGCCGTGACGGACCTGGCAGAGTATACAAACCCTCAGCCGCGTGTGATCCTGTACACTGGAACCTGCATACCAGTTGGTGATACAGTGCTGTCCGCTGCACACCCGTGACCAAACCTGGGTCACTGAAACTGTAAGGCGACTGCCCAGTCCACTTGGACTAGCAGGCTGGGGAGTGGAAGGCAAGGCATTAGTCTGGGAGGTGGGGTGCAATGTGAGGAGATTGCAGGTTTAGCCCCCCCCCCCCACCGGCCACCCTCAGGGTCGCTCGGCTTGCTGTCGTCTAGAGAAACAGCCTCGGCCCCGCCAAACTGGGTAATTAGTTTGTGTGGATGCTGTGTGATGTATCCCACCCCGCCCAAATAACAGACAATACACCAGATACAATTAAATGATTTACAGTTTATAGATATTACTGGAACTATATAATTAAGAGAGAATAAAATATAAAAGGAAAATAAAAGGCGCCACACTTATCAAAGTTCAATCTCTTCGTGCACAAAAACCGTTGGAGCTCAAGGACCTTCTTCTTCACCCTGCGACCCCCTCGGACCACCTCGACCGGCTGCCTGGGACCAACAACGGTGGTCGACCAGACGCTCCAAACGAGTCCGTCTCCGTCTCCTCGCCAAACATCCCGCTCGGGGTCCAACCCCGTTAGCAGACATCACAGCACATTGTCCATCCTCTGTCTCGCTCTCCCACCTTCTGCCCCAAAACCCCGCGCATACAGTATCTTCAAATACACCAAAACCATAACAACTATCCCAATTGGTTAATAGCACCCTCTTATCACCCTCTAAACCACAACAAGCTGCTAGCACTAACTTTCTCAGCGTTTAACACAACAAAGCCACATTCCCCAGATTAACATAACAAAGACGCCATTTTAATTAGCCTCCGCAGTAACATAAAAGTCGAAACCCCCTTACACAGGTTTGTACCGGTTACCTGTAAAAATTTACTTTGGCTTGTTCTAATCGCAGAAGCACCGATGCAAGAGGAGTTAGACATTCTCTCTCAATTCAGACGCACGTAAGTGATACTCTCGTTATTCTGAATTGTGAGAGGGGATTTAATGAAGCAGGGGGGCGTACAGTGGGAAGGCACAGGTCACTGCCAACTGACTGACTGACGGTCACTTGCGGTCAGTCTCTTATCTCCGGGGTCTTCTGCTCTATGTCCCTCAGTCTGACCCTTCTGCATGGTGCAGAGTTAACACGGGTTCTCAAGCTCCACTGCCCACAGAAACATAGAAACGTAGAAAATAGGTGCAGGAGTAGGCCATTCGGCCCTTCGAGCCTGCACCGCCATTCAGTATGATCATGGCTGATCATCCAACTCAGAACCCTGCACCAGCCTTCCCTCCATACCCCCTGATCCCTTTAGCCACAAGGGCCATATCTAACCCATCACTCCCACAGGCTGGTAGTCACCTGTCCACCCACACCTTGATCTACTCGTTCCCTTTCTCCATTTCTGCCCTTCTCCACACGCCTGTAGGTTGTTCAGTTACAAGTGAGACTGCAGATACAGCCATAGAGCACAGAAACAGGCTTTTTGGCCCATCTAGTCCTCACCAACCCAATCTCCTGCCTGATCCCATCTACCCGCACCTACACTACAGCCCTGCATACCCTTCCAATTATTTACTTATTCAGACCTTTCTGAAATGTTACAATTAAACCTGTATCCATCACTTTCACTGGCAGCTTGTTCTCATTTGCACCACCCTTTGAGTGACGAGGTTCCCCACAGATTCACCTGAAATATTTTATCTTTCACCCTAAACCTATGACTTCTATTTCTAGGGTCACTCAACCTGAAGGGAAAATGTCTGCATGCATTCGCCCTGTCTATACCCTTATAATTCTGCATACCTCTATAAGAACTCCCCTCATTCTCCTGTGCTCCTGGGAACAAACCCTCAATCTTTGCAACCTTCCCCTATAACTCAGGTCCTCAAGATCCGACAAAATCCTTATAAATTTTCCCTGCACTCTTTCCATGGAAATTTCCAAAGTACATTTCTTTGCACTCTCTCACAATTTCAAATGCTGGAAATCGGAGCAACCCACAAAAAAAAAACACTGGAGGAACTTAGTAGGTCAAGGCAGCATTTATGGAGGGAAATGAAAGTTGACATTTTGGGCAGTCCTGATGAAATGTCGACTGGTCCTTTCCTTCTCTCTGTGGTTGCTGTCTAACCTGCTAAACTCCTGCATTTTGTGTGAGTGTTCAGTTTATCCAGTTGTACTGCTTACAACCACTGTAGTCCTGTTTACTCACTCTTTGGTTAGTCACTGACCTGCTCTGTGATCCAAGGGCTGAACAGTTGGATCAGGAGATGATAGAGAGAATGCAAAGGTCCTTGGGAAGTGAAAAATGAGGCACAATTGTTATGGGGACAGCTGCTTTATTAGATATTCATCTAGTACAGATCAGCCAGGGTCAGCCTGCTCCAGTTAGGCAACTAACACAGCAGCAAGAGAAATAAAACAAAGTGAGAGAGTGAGAGTGAGTGAGAGAGAGAGAGTGACACAGAAATAGAATGAGAAAGTGAGAGAGTACATGAATAAGAGAGCACGACTGCGAGAGTGAGATAGAGTGAGAAAGGGAGTGTGATTAAGTGAGAGAGAGTGACTGAGAGTGAGTGAGAGAGAGATAGTGAGAGTGAGACTGAGAGAATGAGTGAGAGTGAAAGGGAGTGAGAGAGAGAAACTGGGAGAAAGAGAGAGTGAAAGTGGGAATGAGTGAGAGGAAATGTGAGAGAGAGTGAGAGAGAATTTGAGTGAGAGTTGAGAGAGAGTGAGAGAGTGTGAGTAGCAGAGACTGAGAGAGAATGAGACTGAGATAGTGTGTGAGAGTGAGAGTGATAGAATGACAGTGAGAGAGAGGGAGAGAGAGTGAGAGTGAAAGAGCGAGTAAGACGGGTAGAGCATGTGAGAATGTAAGTGAGAGAGAATGAGAGTGTGAGTATTAGCGAGTGAGAGTGAGAGAGTGAAAGAGAAAGTGAGGGAGTAAGTGAGAGTGAGAGAGAGTGAATGAGAGAATTAAAGGGAGTGTGGGAGTGAGACAGTCAGAGAGAATGTGAGAAAGTGAGAGAATGAGTGAGAGTGAGAGAGAATAAGAGAGTTGAGTGAGAGTTAAGTGTGAGAGAGAGTGTGAGGGTGAAAGAGAGAGTGGGATAGGGAAGGTGAAGACAAGAAGGGAAGAACAAAATACTGTAGGTTGCATGTTCTCTCTTCACACCAATATTTTAATGAACTCAAGTGAGATAGATGAGGTGCGATATGAAGAGTTTGTCAGACAACATGGATAATCTTAATTTACACTGCATGGCGTCTCAGAAAGAAACTACACAAACTCACAATGGAATTACAGAGGTATGGAATCAACTATTCTGCAGATCACTGAAAGTCTACCAAGAATTTATGGAGAAAGGTGATTTAAATAGTAATTTAGACCCTAATTCAACAGCGTACTCCCCACAGTTCCCACTCCCGGATTCAATCCTGGTGTTCATTGGCCACATGGAGCCGTATTTAACCTGTGCTTCAAACCACCATTTAGGAGCCTGTCGTCAGTGGGAGCCCAGCGGTGGAGGCGGACCAGCAGCAGGTAGTACTGTTTGCAGCGGAACTCAGAGCCTCTGCTTTCATGCCCTCTGCCCCGAAAGGGGAAGCATAGCCCCGGCAGGGTGCTGGGGGAGGGGGGACCATGACTGCAGCTGGGGCTCTGAGCTGCTCAAACAGGGATCCCAGAATCTTTCCCACCTCTCAGAGATCTGGGACAGGGCTGGATTCTGGGGTGTGCTGAAACGCTCACTGTAGTCACTAAGGTGCACCTGGTACCTGCCTCCCTCACTCCCAGTAATTCCTCACCTCCTACCCTTCAGTGAGAAATGTTCCCTTCCTCCTTTTTCTAATCTCCCCTCCCTGTCATCATTATGCCCTCCACCCCACTCTCCCTATTCCCTCTCTACCCTACTTCCTGCCCCCCACTACAGCCCTACTCCATGTCCTCAAGGATTATAATCCATGCTAATACTTCACCGTCACTTTCACAGTTCAGTAATTATCATCCCCTCTCATTCCCCTCTACATCTTCTTCCCTTCCCTCGCGCCTCTCTTTCCCTCCTTCCTTCCTCATTTCTCCTCCCTTCTTCTTTTCTCCCTCCTTCTGCTCTTCATTGCCTCCCTCCCCAACTGCCTCCCACCCTACCACCCTTCCCTCCCGTCCCACACCCCTCCGCAGATCTGCCCCTTCAGAGAAACTAGCTACTTTTCCAAGCAGCGTTGCTAGTGGAGGAGCACGAGCTGCCCCAGGAGGGGTAGAGTACACAGACCAGGTAGCAGCTGATCCTCACAACTCTCCACCAGTCCAAGAGTGACATACCGCGGTGAGCCTGTTCGGCTGGTTCACCACTAATGCCTCAGAGCAATGACCACCTCAACCAACAGCCAGATGTTTGAAGGGAAACAACTCCTTCCCCAACACCATCCCCCACTCATCCTTCCCCTTCTCCCCTTCCCATTCTCCTTCCCTCCTCTTTCCTCCATTATCTCTTCTCCCCGCTCTCATCTCCTCTTCTCCACTTCCTTCCTTACTCATCCTTACTCCTCCTCCTCTCCTGTCTTCCCTATGCTCTTCTTTCCCCTCTCTCTCTCTCTCTCCTCAGCGGGCAGTAAATGTCATTTGTCCAGCGGAGGCCCCTGGCCTGTTTTATTTAGCACTGCTGGCTCATTAACACCAACAACTGTACCCTGTGCTGGACTCCACTGTCAGGGATTAACACTTCAGCACCAGAAATCAGGAACCTGGAGCACAGAACAGTGAGCCAGCTCCACACAGCCGTGACCAGCACTGGGAACCACATAAAGAGAAGGCAGTGGGGAGAGCATCAGGTGACATCTGGACAGAGAAACAAGAGTTAGGGTCATGGGTTGATCAGAAATGGCAGCTGTTCAGGAGATTGTACTGTAAGTCACAGTGATGGGAAGGGGAAGTGGACAAGGAGGATATCTCTCAATTTAGTCTGAGGCAGACATGCACCTTCAAACCAAGCTCCAAATGTAGAGTATGGTGGCCCTTGTACATGGAGGACACACTTCTGGAGGTTAATATCATGAAAGCGCTATTTTGAAGATGACGCACCATGAACATCGATCATACTTATGTGCAAAGTGTCCCACCACGCACTTTCAGGGGTAGTGTCGAGGGAGTACCTCGCTGTGTCTGATACGTGCTGTCCTGACCTGGGCTGTTTGGGACACTGTACAAGAGAGAGTTTTCATTGGTATCTAATTCATGTCCTGGAGATTTCCTGAGAACGGCAAAAAGGGAGCTTTCACTTGGGACAGTGCAGGAGCTTGCATGTAGATGTTGAAGACTGACAGGATCTATGAATTTAAGGCACAATGGCCAGATGTGGTAGGCTACACAAGTCTGGGTGAAGGATTCAGCGGAGTGAACCAACCATGAAATTTCTGGGACAGAGTGGTGCCAGGGGTCAGGGTTCACAACTGACTGACCATCGGAAGCTCAGGGGATGAGAGGAGCTGTACCACCCTGACCTTTAACTGCCTGATTTCTCCCTGCAGTAGCACCGATGTGGGGAAGGAAGCTGGGGAGCTAGACTTCAGCGCACTCCTGAAGAAGAGGTAAGTGAGAGATATCCTGACCGAACCTCTTGGTGGGGGGGAATTTGGGGGGTTGCTGGGGGGGTGGGGTGGGGGCTGCTCTGGATGAACAGGCAGAAATCCTGCATTCCTGTGGATGGATCTGAGGGAGCTGGTGTGAGAAGGAGTTGGGGGGTTGGCTCTGAGAAACATCAAAACATAGAAAACCTACTGCACAATACAGGCCCTTCGGCCCACAAAGCTGTGCTGAACATGTCCTTGCCTTAGAATTTACCTAGGGTTACCCATAGCGTTCTCCTCCTGGATCTATCCCCCTCACAGAGGAGGTATGGATTCTGGGGTCGAGGTTTCCCTCTCCTTCCTGACCCCGAACTCCTGGCTGTTTAATTTCCACCTCACTTTGGTGCCAATGGGCTTTAAACCACTGATATACCAGCACTGAGGCCAGGTGATATCTTTGTAGCCATGTGAGATAGGGGTGTGAGTGTGAGTGTGTGTGTGTGTGTGTGTGTGTGTGTCCATCTCCCTGTGGACTGAGAACATTTTGTCCCCTGCCTGTGCAGTGTGTCTCCCTGTGGGACTGAGGACATGTCCCCTGTCTGTGCAGTGTTTCCCACTGTGGGACTGACAACATGTTGTCCCCTGCCTGTGCAATGTGTCTCCCTGTGGGACTGAGGACATGTCCCCTGTCTGTGCAGTGTTTCCCACTGTGGGACTGACAACATGTTGTCCCCTGCCTGTGCAATGTGTCTCCCTGTGGGACTGAGGACATGTCCCCTGTCTGTGCAGTGTTTCCCACTGTGGGACTGACAACATGTTGTCCCCTGCCTGTGCAATGTGTCTCCCTGTGGGACTGAGGACATGTCCCCTGTCTGTGCAGTGTTTCCCACTGTGGGACTGACAACATGTTGTCCCCTGCCTGTGCAATGTGTCTCCCTGTGGGACTGGTGCCTGAAGCTACATTATTGCCCTGTGAAACGGTGGGGTCCTGATTTACCTCATTGCTTTCCCTTGTGCGTTTTACAAGTATTTTACAGCCCATTTGGTGGTTTTTATTTGGGGCAAGGTACACAGTGTTAACAAAGGATTCACGATAATCACCCGTGTCCAATCCTCTGTGCTGGTGCCTGTGAGGGGGTGTGTTTTTGCTCCTTAATCATTTGAGTTCTGACTTCCTGTTTCTCCCTGGAATGCTGATCATCACTGCACCCCTGCTCCTGCCGGCTCTGCTCATCAGAGGGTAAGCACGTAATCCTCTTCTCCCTACGATCCTTCCTCTCCTCTCCGTACCTCTAGCATCTTCCCTTCTTCACTGTCTCTGCACTCTCCATCTCCATCCTCCCACACCACCCCTCCTTCCTTCCCTCTTTTTATCTCTCCCTTCCCTCTCTCTCTCGCTCTCTCTCCATTCTCCCACCCCTTTCCTATTCTTTCATCTGCTCCCACTATCTCTCCCCCCTTTCTTCTCTCATACTCTCTCGTCCTCCAAATCAATCTGCCTTCCACTGTCACGCTCCCTCCCACTCTCCTCTCTCCCTCCTAAGCTCCTTCCCTCTCCCTTTCCTACTCTCCCTCACTCATCATCTACCTCTCACCCACACTCCTCGACTCTGTCTCTTCCCATTCTCCTCCCTCTTCTCCCCTTCCTCGATTCTTTCCTGTGCCTTTCCTTCCCACTTCAGTCTCTGCCCCGTTCTTCTCATGGTCTCATGCCCTGGTTGATCCCCCTCTCCGTGCGCTGTCATCTCTGCAATCTCCGAACAGCTCCCCACTCACACACTGACACCCACCAGCAGCATCTCCTCTGTCTACATTCACTGCTCTTACTGGAGCCCCAGGACATGGTCCTCGACTCGCCTCCATATAATCACATACTGCCTCTCGGCAGAGAGCCCCAGGCCCACCCTCACGCCCCCATCATTAATGCAGGTCCAGCTCCTGATCTGTGCCGTCCGCTAAGACCCCAGACACACCCTCAGTTCCCCATCATTACCGCAGGTCCAGCCCCTGATCTGGCTGTCGGGCTGAGGCCCCCACACCCACCCTCAGTCCTCCATCATTACCGCAGGTCCAGCCCCTGAAGTCTGCTGTCCGGCTAAGCCCCCAGACCCACTCTCAGTCCCCCATCATTACTGCGGGTCCAGCCTCTGATCTGTGCTGTCAGGCTAAGCCTCCTGCACCACCTCAGCCAATTCACATATTCAATCCCCACTTCCCTGCTCAACACTCTCTGCACTCTCAGAGTAAGCCCCACCAGCCGTCCGTTCCCCAGCCGAGCCAGTGCCTGGTGAGATGCATGACTGAGACTGTTGGTTATTCTAGGGTAGTGTCCTGGAGAGATGGATGACTGAGACTGCTGGTAATTATGGGGTAGTGTCCTGGTGAGATGGATGACTGAGACTGTTAGTTATTGTAAGGTAGTGTCCTGGTCAGATGGATGACTGAGACTACTGTTTATTGTGGGGTAGTGTCCTGGTGAGATGGATGATAGACTGCTGGTTATTGTGGGGTAGTGTCTGGGTGAAATGGATGACTGAAACTGTTGATTATTGTGGGGTAGTGTCCTGGTGAGATGGATGACTGAGATTGCTGGTTATTGTGATGTAGTGTCCTAGAGAGATGGATGACAGACTGCTGGTTATTGTGGGGTAGTGTCCTGGTAAGATGGATGACTGTACTGTTAGTTATTGTGGGATAGTGTCCTAGTGAGATGGATGACAGACTGTTGGTTAGTGTGCAGTAGCGTCCTGGTGAGATGGATGACTGAGACTGCCAGTTATTTTGGGGTAGAGTCCTGGTGAGATGGATGACTGAGATTGCTAGTTATTGTGGGGTGATGTCCTGGTGAGATGTATGACTGAGGTTGTTGGTTATTGTGACGTATTGTCCTAGTGAGGTGGATGACAGACTGCTGGTTATTGTGGTGTAGTGTCCTGGTGAGATGGATGCCAGACTGCTGGTTATTGTGGGGTAGTGTCCTGGTGAGATGAATGACAGACTGTTGATTATGGAAGGCTAGTGTCCTAGTGAGATGGATGACTGAGACTGCAGGTTATTGTGGGGTGGTGTCCTGCTGAGATGCATGACAGACTGCTGGTTATTGTGAGGTAGTGTCCTGGTGAGATGGATGATAGACTGAAGTTTATTCTGGGGTTCTGTCCTGGTGAGGTGGGTGACAGACTGCTGGTTATTGTGGGGTAATGTCCTGGTGAGATGGATGACTGAGGCTGTTGGTTATTGTGGGGTAGTGTCCTGGTGAGATGGCTGACAGACTGCTGGTTATTGTGGGATAGTGTTCCGGTGAGATGGATGACTGAGACTGTTGGTTATTGTCCGGTAGTGTCCTGGTGAGATGGATGATAGACTGTTGTTTATTCTGGGGTACTGTCCTGGTGAGGTGGATGACTGAGGCTGTTGGTTATTGTGGGGTAGTGTCCTGGTGAGATGGATGACAGACTGTTGGTTATTGTGGTGTAGTGTCCTGGTGAGATGGCTGACAGACTGCTGGTTATTGTGGGGTAGTGTTCTGGTGAGATGGCTGACAGACTGTTGGTTACTGTGGGGTAGTGTTCAGGTGAGATGGATGACAGACTGTTGGTTATTGTGGGGTAGTGTTCAGGTGAGATGGATGACAGACTGCTGGTTATTGTGGGGTAGCGTCGAGGTGAGATGGATGACTGAGACTGCTCGTTATTGTGGGGTACTGTCCTGGTGAGATGGATGCCAGACTGTTGGTTCTTGTGGCGTAGTGTCCTGGTGAGATGGATGACTGAGACTGCTGGTTATTGTGGGGTAGTATCGTGGTGAGATGGATGCCAGTCTGCTGGTTATAGTCGGGTAGTGTCGTGGTGAGATAGATGCCAGACTGTTGGTTATTGTGGGTTAGTGTCGTGGTGAGATGGTTGTCAGACTGCTCATTATTGTGCGGTAGTGTCCTGGTGAGATTGATGACAGACTGTTGGTTATTGTGGGGTAGTTTCCTGGTGAGATTGATGACTGAGACTGATGGCTATTGTGCGGTAGTGTCCTGGAGAGATGGATGACAACTGCTGGTTATTGAGGGGTAGTGTCCTGGTGAGACAGTTGACAGACCGTTGCTTATTGTGAGGTAGAGTCCTGGTGAGATGGTTGACAGACTGCTTTTTATTGTGGGGTAGTGTCCTGGTGAGATGGATGACTGAGACTACTGGTAATTGTGGGGTAGTGTCCTGGTTAGATGGATGACTGAGATTGCTGGTTATTGTGGGGTAGTGTCCTGGTTTGATGGATGACTGCGACTGCTGGTTATTCTGGGGTAGTGTCCTCGTGAGATGGATGACTGAGGCTGTTGGTTATTGTGGGGTAGCTTCCTGGTGAGATGGATGACAGACCGTAGGTTATTGTGGGGTAGTGTCCTGGTGAGATGGATGACTGAGATTGCTGGTTATTCTGTGGTAGTGTCGTGGTGAGATGGATGCCTACTGTTGGTTATTGTGGGGTTGTGTCGTGATGAGATGGTTGCCAGACTGCTGGTTTTTGTCCGGTAGTGTCCTGGTGAGATGGATGACAGACTGCTGGTTATTGTGGGGTACTGTCTTGGTGAGATGGATGACTGAGACTGCTGGTTATTGAGGGGTAGTGTCCTTGTGAGATGGATGAAAGCCTGCTGGTTATTGTGGGGTAGTGTCGTAGTGCGATGGATGGCAGACTGTTGGTTATTGTGGGGTAGTGTCCTGGTGAGATGGATGATAGACTGAAGTTTATTCTGGGGTACTGTCCTGGTGAGGTGGGTGACAGACTGCTGGTTATTGTGGGGTAGTGTCCTGGTGAGATGGATGTCTGAGGCTGTTGGTTATTGTGGGGTAGTGTCCTGGTGAGATGAATGACAGACTGCTGGTTATTGTGGGATAGTGTCCTGGTGAGATGGATGACAGACTGCTGGTTATTGTGGGGTAGTGTTCTGGTGAGATGGATGACTGAGACTGTTGGTTATTGTCCGGTAGTGTCCTGGTGAGATGGATGACTGAGGCTGTTGGTTATTGTGGGGTAGTGTCCTGGTGAGGTGGGTGACAGACTGCTGGTTATTGTGGGGTAGTGTCCTGGTGAGATGGATGACTGAGGCTGTTGGTTATTGTGGGGTAGTGTCGTGATGAGATGGATGAGAGACCGCTGGTTATTGTGGGGTAGTGTCCTGGTGAGATGGCTGACAGACTGCTGGTTATTGTGGGGTAGTGTTCTGGTGAGATGGATGACTGAGACTGTTGGTTATTGTGGGGTAGTGTCCTGTTGAGATGGATGGCAGACTGCTGGTTATTGTGGGGTAGTGGCATGGCGAGATGGGTGCCAGACTGTTGGTTATTGTGGGGTAGTGTCGTGGTGAGATGGATGCCAGACTGCTGGTTATTGTGGGGTAGTGTCCTGGTGAGATGAATGACTGAGACTGCTGGTTATTGTGGGGTATTGTCTTGGTGAGATGGATGCCAGACTGCTGGTTATTGTGGGGTAGTGTCCTGGTGAGTTGGATGACAGACTGTTGGTTATTGTGGGGTAGTGTCCTGGTGAGATGGTTGACAGACTGCTTTTTATTGTGGGGTAGTGTCCTGGTGAGATGGATGACTGAGACTACTGGTAATTGTGGGGTAGTGTCCTGGTGAGATGGATGAGAGAGTGCTGGTTATTGTGGGGTAGTGTCCTGCTGAGATGGATGGCAGACTGCTGGTTATTGTGGGGCAGTGGCATGGCGAGATGGGTGCCAGACTGTTGGTTACTGTGGGGTAGTGTTCAGGTGAGATGGATGACAGACTGCCGGTTATTGTGGGGTAGTGTCGTGGTGAGATGGATGACAGACTGCTGGTTATTGTGAGGTAGTGTCCTGGTGAGATGGATGCTAGACTGTTGGTTATTGTGGGGTAGTGTCATGATGAGATGGTTGCCAGACTGCTGGTTGTTGTGGGGTAGTGTCGTGATGAGATGGTTGCCAGACTGCTGTTTATTTTGGGGTAGTATCCTCGTCAGATGGATGACTGAGACTGCTGGTTATTGTGGTGTGGTGTCCTGGTGAGATGGTTGACAGACCATTTGTTATTGTGAGGTAGTGTCCTGGTGAGATGTATGCCAGACTGTTGGTTATTGTAGGGTAGTGTCCTGGTGAGATGGATGACTGAGATTGCTGGTTATTGTGGGGTAGTGTCCTGGTTTGATGGATGACTGTGCCTGCTGGTTATTCTGGGGTAGTGTCCTCGTGAGATGGATGACTGAGGCTGTTGGTTATTGTGGGGTAGTGTCCTGGTTAGATGCATGACAGACTGCTGGTTATTGTGGGGAGTGTCCTGGTGAGATGGATGACAGTGTGCTGGTTATTGTGGGCTAGTGTCTTGGTGAGATGGATGAGAGACTGTTGGTTACTGTGGGGTAGTGTTCAGGTGAGATGGATGACAGACTGCTGGTTATTGTGGGGTAGTGTCGTGGTGAGATGGATGCCAGACTGTTGATTATAGTGGTGTAGTGTCCTGGTGAGGTGGGTGACAGACTGTTGCTTATTGTGGGGTAGTGTCCTGGTGAGGTGGGTGACAGACTGCTAGTTATTGTGGGGTAGTGTCCTGGTGAGATGGATGGTAGACTGCTGGTTATTGTGGGGTAGTGGCGTGGCGAGATAGGTGCAAGACTGTTGGTTATTGTGGGGTAGTGTCCTGGTGAGATGCATGACTGTGGCTGTTGGTTACTGTGGGGTAGTGTCCTGGTTAGTTGGATGACAGACTGCTGGTTATTGTGGGGTAGTGTCCTGGTGAGATGGATGATAGACTATTGGTTATTGTGGGGTAGTGTCCTGGTGAGATGGATGATAGACTATTGGTTATTGTGGGGTAGTGTCCTGGTGAGATGGATGACTGAGGCTGTTGGTTATTGTGGGGTCGTGTCCTGGTAAGATGCATGACTGAGACTGCTGGTTATTTTGGGGTGGTGTCCTGGTTAGATGGATGCCAGACTGCTGGTTATTGTTGGCTAGCATCCTGCTGAGATGGATGACAGAGTGTTGGTTATTGTGGGGTAGTGTCCTGGTGAGATGGATGACAGAGTGCTGGTTATTGTGGGGTAGTGTCGTGGTGAGATGGATGCCAGACTGTTGGTTATTGTGGGGTTGTGTCTTGATGAGATGGTTGCCAGACTGCTGGTTATTGTGGGGTAGTGTCCTGGTGAGATGGATGACAGACTGTTGGTTATTGTGGGGTACTGTCTTGGTGAGATGGATGACTGAGACTCCTGGTTATTGTGTGGTAGTGTCCTGGTGAGATGAATGACAGGCTGCTGATTATTGTGGGATAGTGTCATGGTAAGATGGATGGCAGACTGCTGGTTATTGTGGGGTAGTGTCCTAGTGAGATGGATGATAGACTGCTGATTATTGTGGGGTAGTGTCCTGGTGAGATGAATGACAGGCTGCTGATTATTGTGGGATAGTGTCATGGTGAGATGGATGCCAGACTGCTGGTTATTGTGGGGTAGTGTCCTGGTGAGATGGATGATAGACTGTTGTTTATTCTGGGGTACTGTCCTGGTGAGGTGGGTGACAGACTGCTGGTTATTGTGGGGTAGTGTCCTGGTGAGATGGATGACAGACTGCTGGTTATTGTGGGGTTGTGTCCTGGTGAGATGGCTGACAGACCGTTGGTTATTGTTGGGTAGTGTCCTGGTGAGATGGATGACAGATTGCTCGTTATTGTGAGTTAGTGTCCTGGTGAGATGGATGACAGACTGTTGTTTATTGTGGGGTAGTGTCCTGGTGAGGTGGGTGACAGACTGCTAGTTATTGTGGGGTAGTGTCATGGTGAGATGGATGCCAGACTGTTGGTTATTGTGGGTAGTGGCATGGCGAGATGGGTGCCAGACTGTTGGTTATTGTGGGGTAGTGTCGTGGTGAGTTGGATGCCAGACTGCTGGTTATTGTGGGGTAGTGTCCTGGTGAGATGGATGACTGAGACTGCTGGTTATTGTGCGGTAGTGTCCTGGAGAGATGGATGACAACTGCTGGTTATTATGGTGTAGTGTCATGCTGCGATGGATGCTAGACTGTTGGTTATAGTGGGGTAGCGTCGTGGTGAGATAGATGCCAGACTGCTGTTTATTTTGGGGTAGTGTCCTAGTGAGATGGATGACTGAGACTGCTGGTTATTGTGGGGTGGTGTCCTGGTCAGATGGTTGACAGACTGTTGTTTATTGTGGGGTAGTGTCCTGGTGAGGTGGGTGACAGACTGCTGGTTATTGTGGGGTAGTGTCCTGGTGAGATGGATGACTGAGGCTGTTGGTTATTGTGGGGTAGTGTCCTGGTGAGATGGATGACTGAGACTGCTGGTTATTGTGGGGTTGTGTCTTGGTGAGATGGATGCCAGACTGTTGGTTATTGTAGAGTAGTGTCCTGGTGAGATGGATGACTGAGATTGCTGGTTATTGTGGGGTAGTGTCCTGGTCAGATGCATGACAGACTGCTGGTTATTGTGGGGAGTGTCCTGGTGAGATGGATGACAGTGTGCTGGTTATTGTGGGCTAGTGTCTTGGTGAGATGGATGACAGACTGTTGGTTACTGTGGGGTAGTGTTCAGGTGAGATGGATGACAGACTGCTGGTTATTGTGGGGTAGCGTCGTGGTGAGATGGATGCCAGACTGCTGGTTATCGTGGTGTAGTATCCTAGTGAGATGGATGACTGAGACTGCTGGTTATTGTGGGGTAGTGTCCTGGTGAGATGGTTGACAGACCGTTGGTTATTGTTGGGTAGTGTCCTGGTGAGATGGATGACAGATTGCTCGTTATTGTGAGTTAGTGTCCTGGTGAGATGGATGACAGACTGTTGTTTATTGTGGGGTAGTGTCCTGGTGAGGTGGGTGACAGACTGCTAGTTATTGTGGGGTAGTGTCCTGGTGAGATGGATGGTAGACTGCTGGTTATTGTGGGGTAGTGGCGTGGCGAGATAGGTGCAAGACTGTTGGTTATTGTGGGGTAGTGTCCTGGTGAGATGCATGACTGTGGCTGTTGGTTACTGTGGGGTAGTGTCCTGGTTAGTTGGATGACAGACTGCTGGTTATTGTGGGGTAGTGGCGTGGTGATATGGATGCCAGACTTTGGTTATTGTGGGGTAGTGTCCTGGTGAGATGGATGCCAGACTGCTGGTTATTGTGGGGTATTGTCCTGGTGAGATGGATGATAGACTATTGGTTATTGTGGGGTAGTGTCCTGGTGAGATGGATGACTGTGGCTGTTGGTTATTGTGGGGTAGTGTCCTGGTGAGATGCATGACTGTGGCTGTTGGTTACTGTGGGGTAGTGTCCTGGTTAGTTGGATGACAGACTGCTGGTTATTGTGGGGTAGTGGCGTGGTGATATGGATGCCAGACTTTGGTTATTGTGGGGTAGTGTCCTGGTGAGATGGATGCCAGACTGCTGGTTATTGTGGGGTAGTGTCCTGGTGAGATGGATGATAGACTATTGGTTATTGTGGGGTAGTGTCCTGGTGAGATGGATGACTGTGGCTGTTGGTTATTGTGGGGTAGCGTCCTGGCTTTGCTCTAGTACTTGGCTGCTGCAGTCACTTTGATTTCCGCAGTGGGTTCACAGTCAGCACCAGTGGGAGGTGGGAACATGAAAGGTGAGGGGAGCCTTAGATCTGGGCCCACTGGTTTTTAGTGAGCCTCAGTGAAAGGGAGATGGAGTTTCATATGTAGGAGTGAGGGACTCTGAGCCCACTGGAATGAAACCCTCTGCCCCTCTGATCCCTTTCTCTGTTTCATCCCTCTCTCACCAATGTTTACCGATGCTCACTGTCTGCTCCCTCCTCCATCACTCTCTCACTCCCCCCCACACCCCCATTCCTCTTTCTGGTGTCTGTCCCACAGGGATGTGAAGCTGGAGGTACAGCCGGAGGTAGACGTGTGGGACATCCTGCAGAAGGCACCGCCGTCCCAGTACGAAAAGATCGCTTTCCAGTACGGTATCACCGATCTGCGGGGGATGCTGAAGCGCCTCAAGCGGATGAAGAAGGAGGAGAAGAAAAGTACAGGTTGGTGTTGGGTGGCGAGCCGGGGAGTGTGAGAGGGAAGGACGTGTCTGTGTGGGGGTCAGTGTGGCGTGGTCAGTGTGGGGGTGTCAGTGTGGGGGTTCAGTGTGGGGGTCAGTGTGGGGGGTCAGTGTGGGGGTGTCAGTGTGGGGGTCAGTGTGGGGGGTCAGTGCGGAGTCAGTGTGGGGTGTCAGTGTGGGGGTGTCAGTGTGAGGTGGTCAGTGTGGGGGTGTCAGTGTGGGGGTGTCAGTGTGGGGGTCAGTGTGGGGAGGTTCATTGTGGGGGCAGTGTGAGAGGGACAGCACAGTGAGGGGGGGTCAGTGTGGGGGGTTCTGTGTGAAGGGGTCAGTATGGGGAGTGTCAGTGTGGGGGGGGTCAGTGTGGTGAGTGTCAGTGTGGGTGTGTCAGTGTGGGGGGGGTCAGTGTGGATTGTCAGTGTGGGGGGTCAGTGTGGACTGTCAGTGTGGGGGGGTGTCAGTGTGAAGGGGTCAGTGTGGGGGCGTGTCAGTGTGGACTGTCAGTGTGGGGGGGTCAGTGTGGATTGTCAGTGTGGGGAGTCAGTGCAGGGGGTCATTGTGGGGGGTCAGTGCGGAGTCAGTGTGGGGTGTCAGTGTGGGAGGTTCAGTGTGGGGGAGTGTCAGCGTGGGGATTGTCAGTGTGGGGGGGTCAGTGTTGGATGGGTCAGTGTGGGGGGTCAGTGTGGACTGTCAGTGTGGGGGTGTGTCAGTGTGAAGGGGTCAGTGTGGGGGCGTGTCAGTGTGGACTGTCAGTGTGGGGGGGTCAGTGTGGATTGTCAGTGTGGGGAGTCAGTGCAGGGGGTCATTGTGGGGGGTCAGTGCGGAGTCAGTGTGGGGTGTCAGTGTGGGAGGTTCAGTGTGGGGGAGTGTCAGCGTGGGGATTGTCAGTGTGGGGGGGTCAGTGTTGGATGGGTCAGTGTGGGGGGTCAGTGTGGACTGTCAGTGTGGGGGTGTGTCAGTGTGAAGGGGTCAGTGTGGGGGCGTGTCAGTGTGGACTGTCAGTGTGGGGGGGTCAGTGTGGATTGTCAGTGTGGGGAGTCAGTGCAGGGGGTCATTGTGGGGGGTCGGTGCGGAGTCAGTGTGGGGTGTCAGTGTGGGAGGTTCAGTGTGGGGGAGTGTCAGCGTGGGGATTGTCAGTGTGGGGGGGTCAGTGTTGGATGGGTCAGTGTGGGGGGTCAGTGTGGACTGTCAGTGTGTGTGTAGGATGTACATGAGGGTTTCACTTGCGTGGATTGGTGTGGGCAGCTTTCTGACGACGGCTGTATTGGCTGATCCACTGCATGTTCCCTCTGCAGCCTTCCTGAAGAAGCTGGATGCTGCCTACCAGGTTGACAAGGGCCAGAGGCTGAAGCTGGTGGTGGAACTGGCCGACCCATCCGCAGAGGTAAAATGGATGAAGAGCGGGCAAGAGATCCAAGTCAGTGGCAGGTGAGTGGTGGGGTGGCATACTGGGGTAGAGGCCTCAGGGAGCCCAGGCTGGGGTGGGCAGTGTTGCTGGAGACAGAGTGAGGGTGATGGGAAGGGAGTATGTGGTGTGTGGAACTTATAGCGCTGGGTAGAATAGTGTGAGATAGGTTGTTTTGGGGAGGGAATGAGGGGGAGGGGTAATGTTTGGTTGAGAATGTTGTGTTGTGATGGGCTAAATGTTACAAGTTTGAAGGGGACAAGTTATTCTATGGGTTTGTACAGAATAGCCTCATCTACTAATCTCTCTCTCTCTTTTCATTCCTCTCTCTCCCTCCCTTCTCTACTCCCCATCTCTCTCTCCCTTCTCTCATACCCACCTCTCCCCTCTCCCCTCCTCATCTGTCTCTCTCCCTTCTCCCCTACCCACCTTTTACTCTCCGCTCCACCCTCATTTGTCCCTCTCCCTTCCCTATCTCTCTCTCTTCTCTCCTCCCCACCTCTCACTCTACCTTCTCCCCTCCCCTCTCCCCTCCCCTCTCATCCTCTTTCCCTCTCTGCTCTCTCCTCCCTATCTCTCTCTCCCTCTGTGCTCCACATCCCCTCTCTACCTCCTTCTCGTGCCCTCTCTCTGCCAATTTGCATTGGGCACCAACATCGATGCAGCAAGTATGTCAGACTCTTCTGTGTTAGTGTAGTGTACATTGTGTCATTGTCTTAGCTAGCCCCTTTCTCCGACCCCTCCTTCTCTCTCCCCCACCCTGCTCTCTTCTCCTCACTCCACCCCATCCTTTCCTGCCAGCTGGTGAATCTGGTATCCAACACACAGTGCCACTGCTGCCTAAGCCTGTCTCCATTTCCTGCATAGAAACATAGAAAACCTACAGCGCACTACAGGCCCTTCGGCCCACAAAGTTGTGCCGAATACATCCCTACCTTAGAAATTACTAGGCTTACCCATAGCCCTCTATTTTTCTAAGCTCTATCTACCTATCCAAAAGCCTCTTAAAAGACCCTATCGTATCCGCCTCCACCATCGTTGCCAACAGCCCATTCCACGCACTCACCACTCTCTGCATAAAAAAACTTACCCCTGACATCTCCTCTGTACCTACTCCCCAGCACCTTAAACCTGTGTCCTCATGTGGCAACCATTTCAGCCCTGGGAAAAAGCCTCTGACTATCCACACGATCTATGCCTCTCATTATTTTGTACACCTCTATCAGGTCACCTATCATCCTCTGCCACTCCAAGGAGAAAAGACCGAGTTCACTCAACCTATTCTTATAAGGCATGCTCCCCAATCCAGGCAACATCCTTGTAAATCTCCTCTGCACCATTTCTATGGTTTCCACATCCTTCCTGTAGTGAGGCGGCCAGAACTGAGCACAGTATTCCAAGTGGGGTCTGACCAGGGTCCTATATAGCTGCAACATTACCTCTCAGCTCCTGAATTCAATTCTATGATTGATGAAAGCCAATACACCGTACACCTTCTTAACTACAGTGTCAACCTGCGCAGCTGCTTTGTGCGTCCTATGGACTCGGACCCCAAGATCCCTCTGATCCTCCACACTGCAAAGAGTCTTACCATTAATACCATATTCTATCATATTTGACCTACCAAAATGAACTACCTCATACTTATCTGGGTTGAACTCCATCTGTCACTTCTCAGCCCAGTTTTGCATCCTATCAATGCCCTGCTGTAACCTCTGACAGCCCTCCACACTATCCACAAGGCTCCCAACCTTTGCGTCATCAGCAAACTTACGAATTCATCCCTCCATTTCCTCATCCAGGTCATTCATAAAAATCATGAAGAGTAAGGGTCCCAGAACAGATCCCTGAGGCACTCCACTGGTCACCGACCCCCATGCAGAATATGACCCGTCTACAACCACTCTTTGCCTTCTGTGGGCAAGCCGGTTCTGGGTCTGCAAAACAATGTCCCCTTGGATCCCATGCCTCCTTACTTTCTCAATAAGCCTTGCATGGAGTACCTTATCAAATGCCTTGCTGAAATCCATACCTGTACACTACATCTATAGCTCTACCTTCATCAATGTGTTTAGTCACATCCTCAAAAAATGCAATCAGGCTCCTAAGGCACGACCTGCCTTTCACAAAGCCATACTGACTATTCCTAATCATATTATGCCTCTCCAAATGTTCGTAGATCCTGCCTCTCATGATCCGTTCCATCAACTTACCAACCACTGAAGTAAGACTCATTGGTCTATAATTTCCTGGGCTCCCTTTCTTGAATAAGGGAGCAACGTCCTCAACTCTCCAATCCTCCATAACCTCTCCTGTCCCCACTCTGATTTCCTCGTTGATAGGGAGAGTGTAAGTGCTGGGACTGGAGAGGTCAGGGCACTACTGAGCATCATTAGCACTTGCTTAGGCTTTATCTTAATGTACGAAGGTATAAATACTGGGCAGTTCTGGTGCAGCTTCTCAGGCCGCAGGTCATAGGTCATAGACTGTGGAACATAGAAGAGGACAGCACAGAAATAGACCCCTCAGTCCTCAGTATTGTGCCAAATGAGCTAATGAGTGAATCAACAAATCCCCAAAAAATAATCTCTCCTACGTACACAATGTCCATATCCCTCCAACTTCTCATATTCACGTGGCCTTCTAAACATCTCTTAAAAGCCTCTAATGCATTTGTCTCTTCCACCATTCCAGCCATCCACACTCTCTGAGTAAAAAACTTACTCCTCACATCCCCCTTGAACCTACCCTCCTCTCACCTTCAATGCATGCCCTCTGGTATTAGACATTTCTTCCCTGGGAAAAAGATATTCACTGTCCTCTCCACCAATGTCTCTCATAATCTCTTAACCCTCAATCAGATCTCCCCTCAACCTCCAGTGCTCCAGAGAAAACAATCCAAGTTTGTCCAGCCTCTCATGTTAGCACATGCCCTCTAAACCAGGCAGCATCCTGGTAAACCTCTTCTGCACCCTCTTCAAATCCTTCTTATTGTGGGCCAACCAGAACTGTGTGCAATACTCCAGATGTAGCCCAACCAGAGTTCTGTAACATTGCAACATAAAACCTCTTGACTTTTGAACTCAGTACCTCAACTACTAAGAGCAAACATTTCATCAGCCTTCTAAACCACATTATCAACCTGTGTAGCCACTTTCAAGGAGCTTTGAACTTGGACCCCAAGATCTCTCTGCTCAGCAACAGTATTGAGGATCTTGCCCTTAACAGTCTTTTTGCAAGGTACAACACCTCTCATTTATCTGGGTTAAAACTCCATCTGCCTTCTTTCTGCCCATATCTGCAACTGATCTATATTGCACTGTATGCTTTGCCAATCTTCTACAGTATCCACAACTCCACTAATCTTGGTATCACCTGCAAACTTTCTAACCCACCCATCTACATTTTCATGCAGGTGATTTATATACATCACAAACAGCAGAGGTCCCAGCACAGATCCCTGTGGAACACAACTAAATATAGACCTTCATCTGGAATAAATCCCTTCAACCACTACCCTCTGTCTCCTGTGTGCAAGCCAGTTCTGAATCCAGATGGCCAATCCGCCGCAGACCCCATGCATCAAAATCTTCTGGATTAGCCTCCCATGAGGGACTTTACAAACACCTTACTAAAATCCATGTAGACAACATCCACTGCCCTACCACATCAATCCCTCTCATCACCTTGTCAAAAAATTCAATCAGCTTGGTAAGGCACGACTTGCCACGCACATAGCTATGCTGCTTCTCCCTAATTAGGCCATGGATTTCCAAATGCTCATATATCCTATCCCTAAGAATTTTCTCCACCAATTTCTATACAACTGATGTGAGACTCACCAGTCTTTGGTTTCCAGGATTTTCCCTTGTTCTCTTCTTAAATAGAGGTACATCATTAGCCTCTCACAGGTCCTCCAGCACCTTGCCTGTGCATAGAGAGGACATGAAGATACCAGTCAAGGGCCCAACAATCTCATCTCTTGCCTCCCTCAATAACCTGGGGTAAATCCCATCAGGTCCTGGGGACATCCACTTTCATACACATTAGGAAACCCAACACTTCCTCCTCTTCAACCTCTAAATGCCCTAACGTATTTATACACTCAACACTGATCTGGTCCTCCATGTCCTTTTCCTTGGTAAATACTGATCCAAAGTGGTCATTAAATCCTTCAGTCACACTTTCCGCATACAAATAAAAGTTCTCTCCTGCATCTTTGAGTGTCCATAATATCTTGAAAAGGGAGGTTGGGCAGCCAGAATTCGTGGCACATATTGTTACCAATGATACAGGTAAAAGAAAGGGAGGAGCTCCTGAACACAGGATACAAGGAGTGAGGAAGGAAGCTGAGGTGTAGGACTTCTGTGGTAGTAATCCTGGGATTACTGCCTGAGCCACACGACAGTAAGGACTGGTACAGAATGAGGTGGTGGATAAATGCCTGGCTGAAGAATTGGAGCACGGACAGGGATTCAGATTTCTGGATTATTGGGATCTCTTCTGGGGCAGGTATAACCTGTACAAAAGGGACAGGTTGCACTTGAACCCAAGGGGTCAAAAATCCATTATGGAAATCATATATTAGCCTCCAAAAAGTAGCCAGGATGTGGGGTTGAGATTGCAAAGGGACCTGGAAAATAAGGGTAATGTCACAATTGTAATGGGGGACCAATATGCAAGGGGATTGGAAAACCAGGTTGGTGTCAGATTGCAAGAGAGGGAATTTGTTGAATGCTTACAAGATGGCTTTTTAGAACAGCTTGTGCTTGAGCCCACTAGGGGAAGGGCTTCCTTAGATTAGGTGATGTGTAATAACCCTGATTTTATTAGTCATCTTAAGATAAAGGAACCCTGAAGAGGGAGTGATCATAATATGATTGAATTCACACTGCAATTTGAGAGGGAGAAGCATAAGTCAGATGTATCAGTATCACAATGGAATAAAGGGAATTACAGAGGCATGAGAGAGGAGCTTGCCAGGTGTATTGGAGGCAGATACTGGTGGGGATGACAGCAGAGCAGAGGTAGCTGAAGTTTCTGGGAATAGTTCACAAGGCGCAGGATAGATACGTCCCACAGAAGAAGTTCTCAAATGGCAGGGGTAGGCAACTGTGGCTGACAAGGGAAGTTGAGGACTGCATAAAAGCCAAGGAAAGATAGCAAAAGTGAGTGGGAAGTTGGATGATTGGAAAGCTTTTAAAATCCAACAAAAGGCAACTAAAAAAAGTTCTAAGAAGGGAAAAGATGAAATATGAACGCTGACTAGCCAAAAATATAAAGCAGGACTAAACATTTTCTTCGATTATTTAAAGAATAAAAAGGAGGTGAGAGTTGACATTGGACCACTGGAAAATGATGCTGGTCAGGTTGTAATGGGGGACAAAGAAATGGCAGATGAACTTAATGAGTACTTTGCATCAGATTTCACTGTGTAAGACACTCGCAGTGTGCCAGAGGTCTGTGAGTGTCAGGGAACAAGAGTGAGTGCCATTGCTATTATAAAGGAAAAAGTGCCAGGCAAACTCAAAGGTCTTAAGTCATCTGAACCAGATGGACTACATCCCAGAGTCCTGGGAGAGGTTGCTGAAGAGATAACGATGCATTGGTCATGATCTTTCAATAATCACTTGATTCTGGCATGGTCCTGGAGGACTGGAAATTGTAAGTGTCACTCCACTCTTTAAGAAAGGAGGAAGGCAAAAAAAAAAGGAAATTATAGGCCAGTTAGCTTAACCTCAGTTGTTGGGAAAGTGTTGGAGTCCATTATTAAGGATGATGTTTCAAGGTACTTGGAGACTAATGATAAAATAAGTCAAAGTCAGCATGGTTTCTGTAAAGGGAAATCTTGTCTGACAAATCTGTTAGAGTTCTTTCAGGAAGTAACAAGGAGGTGGACAAAGAGGAGGCAGTGGATGCCATTTACTTAGATTTTCCGAAGGTGCCTCACATGAGGCTGCTTAACAAGTTAAAATCCTATAGCATTACAGGAAGGATACTGGCATAGATAAAGAAATGGCTGACAGGTAGGAGACAGCGAGTGGGAATAAAAGGGGCCTTTTCTGCATGGCTGCCAGTGACTAGTGGTGTTCCTCAGGGGTCTGTATTGAGACCACCACTTTTCACATTGATTGTCAGTGATTTAGATAATAGAATTGATGGTTTTGTGGCAAAGTTTGTGGATGATATGAAGGTAGATGGAGGGTTAGGTAGAATTAGAATTAGGATTTTATTTCTTACATCTATCTCAAAACATGGGGGAGTAAAATGTTTCTATGTTTCTACGTTTCTATAAGGAAGGGAAATATGGGAGGATATTGCCCAAACACTGAGATTGTATACATAATTGTTTTGTATACATGTATGTACAGTCAGATATGTGATCAGATCAATGTGTATTGATAAATCTGATGGCCTGGTGAAAGAAGCTGTCCCAGAGCCTGTTGCTCCTGACCTTAATGCTGCGGTACCGTTTACCAGACGGAAGCAGCTGAAGCAGTTTGTGGTCGGGGTGGCTGGAGTCCCTGATGATCCTCCAGGCCTTTCTGACTCACCTGCTGCTGTTAAATGTCCTGAATGAAGGAAAGTTCACATCTACTGATGCGCTGGGCTGTCCGCACCATTCTCTGCAGAGACCTGTGATTGAGGGAAGTACAGTTCCCATACCAGGCAGTGACACAGCCAGTCAGGATGCTCTCAATGGTTTCCCAGTAGAATATCCTGAGGATCTGGGGACTCATGCTGAACTTCTTCAGCCGTCTGAGGTAAAAGAGATGCTGTTGTGTTCTTTTCACCACACGGCCAGTGTGTACAGTCTAGATGAGATCCTCCGTGATGTGTACACCAAGGAACTTGAAACTACTCATTCTCTCAACTACAGTCCCATTGATGTCAATAAGGGCGAGCCTGTCTAAGTTCCTCCTGTAATCCATGGTCAACTCCTTCATTTTTTCAACATTGAGGGAGAGGTTGTTTTCTTGGCACACTGTGTCAGGGCTTTGACTTCTCTGTAGGCTGTCTCATCGTTGGAAATAAGGCTTATCAATGCCGTGTCATCTGCAAATTTGATCAGCATATTGGAGCTGTGTGTGGCAACACAGTCGTGGGTTAGGGTTAGGAAGCAATGCGATTGCAGCAGGACTTGGACAAATTGGAAGAATGGGCAAAAAAGTGGCAGATGGAATAGAGTATTGGGAAATGTATGATAATGCATTTTGGCAAAAGAAATAATAGTGCAGACTATTATCTAAGTGTGGAGAAAATTCAAACATCAGAGGTGCAAAGGGACTTAGCATTCCTCGTGTAAAACTCCCAGAAGGTTAATTTACAGGTTTAGTCTGTGGTAAGAAGGCAAATGCAATGTTGGCATTTATTTCAAGGGGAATAGAATATAAAAACAAGAAGATAATGCTGAGGCTTTATAAGACACTAGTCAGGCTGCACTTGGAGTATTGTCAACAGTTTTGGACCCCTTATCTCAGAAAGGATGTGTTGTCATTGGAGAGAGTCCAGAGGAAGTTCTCGAGGATAATTCCAGGAATGAAGGGGTTAACATACGAAGTGCCTTTGGCAGCTTTGGGCCTGTACTTACTGGAATTTAGAAGAATGCGGGGGGGGGGGGGGGGATCTCATTAAAACCTACCGAATGCTGAAAGGACTAGAAAGGGTGGATGTGGAGAGGATGTTCCCTCTGGTGGGGTATCCAGAACTAGAGGGTACAGCCTCAAAATTGAGGGGCAACGTTTTAGAACAGAAGGAAGGAGGAATATTTTTAGCCAAAGAATGGTGAGTCTGTGGAATGCTCTGCCACAGACTGCAGTGGAGGCCAAATCCGTGGGTATATTCAAAGCAAAAGTTGATAGATTCCTGATTGGTTGGGGCATCAAAGGATATGGTGAAGCAGCAGGTGTATGGAGTTGAATGGGATCCAGGATCAGCCATGATGGAATGGTGGAGTGGACTTTATGGGCTGAATGGCCTAATTCTGCTCCTATGCCTTATGGTCTTAGATCCTACCCTCTCCCTAGTTATTCGCTTGCTCTTGACGTATGTATAGATTGGCTTGGGATTCACCTTAATCCTACTTGCCAAAGACATTTCATGGGCCCTCCTGGCTTTCCTAATTCCCTTCTTTAGTTCTTGTCTGACTTCTTTATGTTCCTTATGTGTTTCGTTAGATCCTAACTTTTGAACTTTTACATCCTTTTCCTTTTTCTTCTTTCCTAAGTTCATCACCTCTCTAGACATTCAAAGTTCTCTCACCTTTCCATCCATGCCCTTCCCTCTTTCAGGAACGTACCTTTCCTGTACTCTGTGCAATTGATCCTTAAGCACCCTCCACATGTCTGATGTGGATTTGCCAGAGAAAAGGTGTTCCCAATTAATTTTTCTTATCTCCTGCCCAATGCTCTTGTAATTTGCCCTATTCCAATTTAAGTCTCTGCCACAAGGACCATATCCATCCCTATCTGTAGCTATCCTGAAAGTTAAGGAGCTGTGGTCACTGTCACCCACTGAAAGGTCAGTCACCAGGTCCAGTCTGGCACCTCCTCTCACTGTATTGTACACATGTTGATTTAAGAAACCTTACTGGATACACTTAACAGATTCTGCCCCATCTAAACCTCTGGCACTAAGAAGTTCTCAGTTTATATTATGGAAGTTAAAATTCCCCAGGACAACAACCCTATTATTTTTACATGTCTCCATAATCTGATTACATACCTGCTCCTCAATGTCCCGGTGGCTATTAGGGGGTCTGTAGTAGGATCCCATCAGTGTTCCTGAGTTCTACCCAATGGTCTCAGAGCCTGACCCCTCCATTATGTGTCTCCTGAGTCCAGCTGTGATTAGTAATGCAACTTCCCTCTCTCCCCCTTTACCTCCTTCTTTAGTTTTTCTAAAACTTCGAAAACCTCGTACATTAATCATCCACTCCTCTCTTTCTCTCTGTAATGGCCACAACATTGCTGTTCCATGTACTGATCCATGCTCTGTTCATCACCATTACACATAATACTCCCAGCATTAAACTATACACACTTCAATATAATCGGCCCATTGTACCTGATATACAATATCTATTTTGCCTTTCAATACTTTCCCTGACATCTACCTTCCTGTCTGACCCTTTACTTTCTGACCCAGTGTTCTGGTTCCCAGCTCCCTGCAAAACTAGTTTAAACTCTCCTAAGTAACATTAGCAAACCTCCTGGCACCGCCCCCCCCCACCCAATTCAGGTGCCCCCGTTTCTCTTCTACAGGTCACCCCTTCCCAGAAAAGGTTCCAATGATCCAAGAACTTGAAACCCTGCCCCTGAACCATCTCCATAACCACTTATTCATCCAGGCTATCACCCTATTCCTACATGCACTAGCCCGTGGCACCAGCAGCAATCAAGAGAGGATTAGAGGTCCTTATCTTCAGCCCCTTTCCTAACTCTCTACACTCACTGCATAGGACCTCTTCCCCTGTTCTGCTTGTGTCATTGGTGCCGATATGCACCACGCTCTCTGGCTGTTCACCCTCTCCCTTGAGAATATCCTGCTCTGATACATTCTGGACCCTAGAACCTGGGAGGCAACACCCCATCCTGGTGACTCTTTTGCTGCCACAGAATCTCCTTTCTGTCCCCCTATTGAGTCCCCTATCACTACCGCACTGCCTGAATTTACCCTTCCCTGCTGAAACCCACATGTAGTGATGTCAACAGTACTTGTCTTGTTCAAGGAAGAGACGGTGCAGAGGAGTTTCACCTGTGTGTGCAGTGTACACATCTGAATATGTGCATATAGTTGTGTGTATGCATGTGTGTGTGTGTGTGTGTGTGTGTGTGTGTGTGTGTGTGTGTGCAGTGTGTACACATCTGAATATGTGCATATAGTTGTGTGTATGCATGTGTGTGTGTGTGTGTGTGTGTGTGCAGTGTGTACAGATCTGTATATGCGCATATGGTTGTGTGTATGCATATGTGTGTGTGTGTGTGTGTGTGTGTGTGTGTGTGTGCAGTGTGTACACATTTGTATATGTGCATATAGTTGTGTGTATGCATATGTGTGCACGTGTGTGTGTGTGCACGCACACGCAATGTATGTGTCTGTGAGTGTGAGTGTGTGTGCATGTGTGTGTGTGCGTGTGTGTGTGTGTGTGTGGAGTATGTGGGTGTGTATGTGTGTGCACAGTATGTGTGTATGTGTGCACATGTGGTGTGTGCAGAGTGTGTGGAGTATGCATGTATGTGTGCAGTGTGTGTCTGTGTACATATGTGCAATATGTGTGTATGTGCACGTGTGTGTGTATGTGTGCACATGTGTGTGTGCACACATTTGTTTTGTTTGTGTGTATGCATTGTTTACTGGATGCCTGTCAGGTTGTGGTGATGGTGTCTGTGAGTTGGGCTACAGTCGGTGTGCCTGGGCACTGTGTTCGTGGGAGTGCCATGATTGAGGTGGGAGTTGGTTGGAGTTGGACTTGTCTCACTCACCCATCCATTTAACTCTGACAGGTTCATCTTTGAGAACATCGGTAACAAGCGGATTCTCACCGTCAACCACTGCTCGCTGGCAGACGACGCAGCCTATCAGTGTGTGGTGGGGGAGGAGAAGAGCATCACTGAGCTTTTTGTACGAGGTGTGGAGAGACCCCCCCCCATCCTCACCCCAGCCCGATCCCATCTTCCCCACACAACCCTCACCCCCCCGCCCCAAATTACCTGAACCACACTCCAATGCAGGAGAGTGGGGCCTGCACAGGAGGGAGTCTGTGGGAAGACCGGGGTATGCGGTAATCTCAGAGTTGATAATTCATTTACCCCGAATTATGAACTTTGAACGTGGGAGAGGAGCAGAATCTGAGCGTTGACTCCTGTCCTTTCCCCGACAGAGCCCCCTGTGCTGATCACTCAGCCCCTGGAGGATCAGGCAGTGATGGTCGGTGAGAGGGTAGAGTTTGAGCTGGAGGTATCCGAGGAAGGAGCACTAGTCAAATGGTAAGACCTGTCCCATATGCAGTGAAACACGTACATGCAGATTCACAATAAAAACACATCATTCTGTAGCCTTTTACTTCCAGTCTAATGCTACAGACCTGAAGCTAAAACCACTCTGCCTTTGTCACACTCCTGCCAGACATACATCAAACTGGTTCCACACTCACACTCACACTCCTGCCCAGGCATATATCCGATCACTACCCTGGTTCCACACTCACCTCACACTCACATGTTAGATCTTCCTTTTTATTCCAGACAAAATAGGCTGATCTAGAGGGGAATTTGCAAATGGTGGTGTTCCCATGTGCCTGAATTTTTCCATAGTTTGGTCTACTTTTGCATTTGAAACAGCCCTTTAATTGGCCCTTCCCTTTAAATTTGACTTTCCTCTGGTGCCATTGGTGGAGAAAGGGAGCCATGTGTTTGTGTAGTATTCTTCTTGTCATTTGTCCCAAAAGACAATGAAAAGCCATCTATACAGATCAGGTCATATATCAGTACAGCACGATGGGGCAGTGAAAAGAAAATACAAAATCCAGTTTTATAGTGTTAAGTTTTGTTACTTAAAAGCAGTAAACTTCAAAGGCAGACATGGGAGTCCGAAATGTGTCTAATTTCGTGTGCCTATATGATGTGGTAGTGTATTGACATACACAATTTATGTATTTATTCATATAGCCCATCATAAATTATTTAAATGAGCAAGAATGCATAATCAACCTATATATATATATACAATTACTCAAATATTACTGAAATATTAAAAACACAACATACAGTTAGAGAGCTAGTACAGTGCAGGTAGACAAGGGTCACGACGAGGTAAAATGGGAGAAGAAGTGTTCATCTCCTCTGTATAAGAGGTTTGCTCAAGTTTGATTGGCATTTGCTCCTGTCTACATCCATTGTGTCAAGTTACTGGGAGTGACTGCCACCAACAGCCTGCCCTGGTCCATGTTGATGTCACAGCCAAGAAGGCTTACTATTGCCTCTACTTTCTCAGAAAGCTCATCAAATTTAGCATGTTCCCATTAACCCTTACCGGTTTTTATCAATGCATTTCAATTCAATTCCGGCGTGCTCTGTAAGAAACTGCACATTCTTCTCATATGGGTGTGCGTTTCCTCTGGGTGCTCTGGTTTCCTCCCACAGACTGAAGATGTAGGCCAGTAGGTTGTTTGGTCATTGTAAGTTCTTCTGTGATTAGGCTCGGGTTGCTGGGTGGGGTTGCTCAGTTGGAAGGGCCTGTTCCACGTGGTGTCTCTAAATAAAATACTGTAAAACTAAATTTAAACAACATAGAAAACATTATGTATGAATGCATACTAGCTCACCTACCTACCACCCTGTGAACTTTCACTCTCCACAATATCTGCCATCTTCAATGGGATCCTACCACTAGACATATCTTTGTCTCTCCCCCACCTCCTCCACTCTGCTTTCTGCAGGGATCACTCCCTCCATGACTCCCTTGTCCACTCATCCGTCCCCACTGATTTCCCTCCTGACACTTACAACTGCAAGCAGAACAAGTGCTGCATCTGCCCCTTCACCTTCCCTCTCAACCAAACAGTCCTTTCAAGGGAGGCAACACTTCACTTGAGGTCCTCAACTGCATCATTGCTGCTGGTGCAGCTTCGCCTGCATCAAAGAGAGCCCGTGCAGACCGGCACACCACTTCACTGAGCACCTTTTCACCATCCACTACAGCAAGTCAGGTTTCCCAGTGGCCACATATTTTAGCTTTATTTCCCAACATGTTGCTCCATAGCCTCCTCTACTGTCTCAATGAGACCACTGTCAGGTTGGAGGAGCAACATCTCATATTCCGTCTGGATAGCGTTTGTTGGCATGAATATTGATTCTGGATTCTGGTAATTTCTAACGGCATCCCCTTTCTTTCTTTTTCTATTCCCCATTCTGGTTCTCTCTTCTCCTCAGCTTCCCATCACATCTCTCTGTCCTTTCTCCAATGATGCATTCTCCTCTCCTATCAGATTCCTTCTTCTTCAAACCTTCACCTTTTCCTTCTATCACCTCCCAGCTTCTCACTTAACTCCCCTTCTCCCACCAAACCACCCTCCCCCTCATCTGGCTTCACCTATCATCTTCTAGCTTGTATTCTTCTTCCTGCCTCCCCTTCTTTTCGAAATCTGATTAAATGTCTTAGCCTGAAACGTAGACTGTTCATTCTCCTCTGTAGATGATGCAGCAAGTGGGAATAAAGGCGTCTTTTCTGGTTGGTTGCCAGTGACTAGTGGTGTTCCTCAGGGGTCAGTATTGGGACTGCTACCTTTTACATTGTTTGTTCAATGATTTAAATAGTGGAATTGATGACTTTGTGGCAAAGTTTGCAGATGATACAAAGATAAATGGAATGGTAAGTAGTGTTGAGGAAGCAATGCGATTGCACCAGGATTTAGACAAATTGGAAGAATGGGCAAAAAAGTAGCAAATGGAATACAGTGTTGGGAAATGTATGATAATGCATTTTGGTAAAAGGATCAATAGACCAGACTATTATCCAAATGGTTTCAAAGGTACATTTAATGTCAGAGAAATGTATATAATACACATCCTGAAATGCTTTTTCTTCACAACCATCCACAAAAACAGAGTGCCCCTAAGGAATAAATGATAATTAAATGTTAGAACCCCAAGCAACAAATCCCCTTACCCCACCAGCAAAAAAAAACATCAGCATCTGCCACCAAGCGCTCAAGCGTGAGTAAAGTAACAGCAAAGACACAGTACTCCAAAGACTACTTGTTCACCCGGCATTTGACATACCACAGGCTCTCTCTCTCCCTAATAAGGGAGAAAGAGGTGTCTCCGTTTCACAGCAAGCGGGGAGCATAACAAACAACTCACTGGTTTACAATGTTAAAAGTCCGTTACGTCGTTCTTTTTTTAGTTCTGTGCCCAAAGATCTCTAGTCTCTGGGCACACAGCTGTAGGTATTCCGACTCCCTTGGGCCTCCTGCCATGACACCGACCTTCGATCCACTCCTCTCTAGAGCCCCAAGATCCTAGGCCTCCAAAGCTGAGCCAAACTCTTAGGCCGAGCCCTTGGCGTGCCGAACAACGGCCAGTTATGAAGCCCTGAGAGTGGATCCCATTCCCACAAAGAACTGTAGTCAGCATGTAACTATGGTGGAGAATGGGGAGAAGGTGCAAACATCAGAGGTACAGAGCGACTTCGGAGTCCTCGAGCAAGACTCCCAGAAGGTTAATTTACAGGTGGAGTCTGTGGTAAAGAAGGCAAATGCAATGCTGGCATTTATTTCAAGGGGAATAGAATATACAAGCAGAGATAATGCTGAGCCTTTATAAGACACTAGTCAGGCCGCACTTGGAGTATTATCAACAGTTTTGGGCCCCTTATCTCAGAAAGGATATATTGTCATTGGAGAGAGTCCAGAGGAGGTTCATGAAGATGATTCCAGGAATGAAGGGGTTAAGATATGAGGAGCATGTGGCAGCTTTGGGCCTGTACTCACTGGAATTTAGAAGAATGCGGGGAGATCTCATTGAAACCTACCGAATGTTGAAAGGAGTAGATAGGATGGATGTGGAGAGGTTGTTTCCTCTAGTGAGGGTATCCAGAACTAGTGGGCACAGCCTCAAAAATAAGGGGCAACTTTTTCAGACAGAAATAAGGAGGAATTTTTTTAGCCAGAGAGTAGTGAATCTGTGGAATGCTCTGCCACAGAGTGCGGTGGAGGCCAAGTCTGTGGGTATGTATAAAGTGGAAGTTGATAGTTTCCTGATTGGTCAGGGCATCAAAGGATATGGCAAGAAGAGAGGTGTATGGGATTGAATGGGATCCGGGATCAGCCATGTTAGAATGGCGGACCAGACTCGATGGGCTAAATGGCCTAATTCTGCTCCTATGTCTTATGGTCTTACGGATGCCTGCTGATTTCCTCTAGCTTTTTGAGTGTTTCTTCGTATGGCAACTGCTCTATGTTGTTGACATAGATCAGCACATCACAGGGGACTCTATACCCCTTACTGCCTCAGTAAAGCAGTCAGCATAATGAAAGGCCCAGCCAAACATTCTGACTTATTTCCTGTCCCTATCAGGCAGAAGATATAAAATACTGAAAGCACAAGCCAACAAGTTCAGGGAATGCTTCTACCCCTCTGCAATAAGCTGGAAAAGGTAAAGGTCTGGAGAAGAAGGAATCTGATTGGAGAGGAGAGTGGACCGTGGTTGAAAGGGAAGGAGGAGAGACACCAGAGAGATGTGACGGGTCAATTTTGCTTCTCCCATCTGGCAGAAGACACAAAACATGACAACATATAGCACCAGACTCAGGGACAGCTTCTCTTTACTGTTATTCGTACGGACATATGGTATGTTAAGATGGGACTGTTGACCTCACAATCTATCTCATTATAATCATGAATTTTATAGTTTACCTGACTTGCACTTTCCCTACAGCTGTTATACTTTGTCCTTACCTTGTACTACCTCATTGTGATGATCTGATCTGTATGAAAAATGTGCACCACAAAATTTTCACTGTATTTCAGTACATGGTATGAGAATAAACCATTACCAGTAACAGCAAAAGAGAAGCTGTCCCTGAGTCTGGTGCTATAACTTGTCATGTTTTGTACCTTTTGTCAGATGGGAGAAGAAAAATTGACCCATCATGTCCCTCTGGTGTCCCTCCTCCTTCCCTGTCTCCCATGGTCCACTCTCCTCTCCAATCAGGTTCTTTCTTCTCCAGACCTTTACCTTTTCCAGCTTATTGCAGAGGGGTAGAAGCATTCCCTGAACTTGTTGGCTTGTGCTTTCAGTCTTTTATATCTTCCCATCTTCTCACTTCATCCCCCTTCCCCCATCCAGTCAGATTTTCCATCAGGGTGGGTCTCTGTTTATTTTGGCTGCTGTTCTGAGGTAGCAGGATGTGTTCACAGAGTTGAAGAAGGGAAGCGTGCTCTCTGTGATGTGCGGAGAAAAATCCACAACTTTCTGCGTTACTTCTGATTTTGGGCAGAGCAGTTGCCACCATGCTTTCCAGGGTGCATTGTAAAAACTGGTAAGAGTCATCGTGGACATGCCAAATTTGCTTAGCCTCCTGAGCAAGCAGAGTTCCAGCAACACTGGAAGAAGTAGGGGAGGGTGTTCCCAGAGTTTGAGCAAGAGGGAAGGAGGGGCAGACTATATCTGCTGCTTTTTCTGTTACCCACAGGGAACGGAATGGACAGGAGCTGAAGAGGGAGGAGACCTTCAAATATCGCTTCAAGAAGGATGGCAAGAAGCACACGCTCTTCATCAACGAAGTGTCCAGAGACGATGCGGGTCACTACACTGCCAAGACCAATGGTGGCAAGTCGGTGGCTGAACTCCTAGTACAAGGTAACCGGACACGCCATTGGGGCCCCTCTCTCGGTCCAAGCAGTGCCTTTCTTGTCGGGAGTGATAGAATCCGCTTCCAGCTGAGGACCTTCTCTCATTGCCCACCCCAAGCTCGTCCCCAGTAGCTGGGCTGGACAGCCGTGGAGATGCCAGTGTCCACTTGGATTGAGACGCTGATCCAACAGCACTAGCCCTGCCCAGAAAATGGTGGCTACCTCCCCATCCCGCATTTGAAGGTCAGGGTGGCGGTTCACATCCAGTCCAGAGGCAGCTCATTGACCAGAAATGCCAAACCCAGTTTTTCCTCTCCCCATAGATACTGCCTGAAACACTGAGTTCCTCCAAGCAGGTTATTTCATATGTCCAGCATCTGCAGTGGTTTGCTTTGCTCTGCCTCACTGTGCACACGGACACCCGTGTTTCCATGTGGAGAGCACACGGACACCTGTGGTTGCATGAGGAGAGCACACGCACACCCATGATTCCATGTGGAGAGCACACGCACACTCGTGATTCCATGTGGAGAGCACACGGACACCCGTGGTTGCATGAGGAGAGCATGTTGTTCACATGCACACACGTAATTGCACGAGGAGAGCATGTGTGCTGCCTTGTAGGTGAAGGGGATGGTACATGTCCTGGTTGTAAGTTGACCTTGAACTCTCCGTGGCCAATTCTACCGTATGTTACAACAGGCCTACAGATGATCATGACCACTTGGTCTCAGATTCCATTCATCCTCTCTCTCTGCTTCCCCTCCTCTCCCAACATTCCCCCCGCTCTACCCTCATGGACGCACCTGCAGAGAAGCAGCTGGAGATCTACCAGAGCATTGCTGATCTGACTGTCAAGGCCAAGGAGCAGGCAGTCTTCAAGTGCGAGGTGTCTGACGAGAAGGTGAATGGGAAATGGTTTAAGGATGGCTTGGAGGTGAAGTCCAGTGACCGGCTGCAGATCACGCACATCGGGAGGTAAATGTGATGGGCCGAGGAAGGTGGGGGTGGGGATGTGTGGGGCGGGGGGGAACACTGGGGCAGGTACCAGTGTCTCTGTGAGCTGACTGGCCACTGTGCCTGAGAGGCCAGCTGTAGGCTAGAGAGGGAATTCAAATCTGGGTCAGGGCTTGGGTTGGGCAGTTGGCTGCCTGTGGAGGAACTGCAAATGTCATGGTCCAGGAGAGACGATGGAGAAGCTGGCGTCTCACTCGGATCAGTGAGAGAACGGCCAGAGATCACTGCTTGCCCACCCCCACCCCCATCCCCCAGGAACCTCGACCATCATTTCAGACAGTGAATCCCGAAAAACAGGCTCATCACTGGCTGGGGATTTCAGGATAGGCCCATTAGAGCATGTGAGGTTATAGTCTGACACACCGTGACAACAGTTCATTAACACCATCGTACTGCTGTGAGATACAGGCTGCTACAGCACCCTGTGTTACTGTCACCAACAGGGTAGTCAAATGCAGAGCCTGGTTCAAAGACATCATTCAGACACCCACTGTTAAAGGAATGCACTGTTACAGCATGTTCAACTACAGTCACAATCACATTGTTACAACCTGTTCCTTTACTGTCAGGAGCACGTTGTTACAGCCTAAAATGTTACTGTCAGATACTCACCGGTACACTCACTCTGCAGAATGATTCAGGCTGCTGTAGGAGACTGTTACTGTCAGATACTCACAGTTACACTCAGTCTGCAGAATGATTCAGCCCGCTGTAGGAGACTGTCAGATACTCACAGTTACACTCAATCTACAGAATGATTCAGGCTGCTGTAGGAGACACTGTTACTGTCAGATACTCACAGTTACACTCAATCTACAGAATGATTCAGGCTGCTGTAGGAGACACTGTTACTGTCAGATACTCACAGTTACACTCAATCTACAGAATGATTCAGGCTGCTGTAGGAGACACTGTTACTGTCAGATACTCACAGTTACACTCAATCTACAGAATGATTCAGGCTGCTGTAGGAGACACTGTTACTGTCAGATATCATTACACTCACTCTGCAGAATGATTCAGGCTGCTGTAGGAGACACTGTTACTGTCAGATACTCACAGTTACACTCACTCTGCAGAATGATTCAGGCTGCTGTAGGAGACACTGTTACTGTCAGATATCATTACACTCACTCTGCAGAATGATTCAGGCTGCTGTAGGAGACACTGTTACTGTCAGATACTCACAGTTACACTCAGTCTACAGAATGATTCAGGCTGCTGTAGGAGACACTGTTACTGTCAGATATCATTACACTCAGTCTGCAGAATGATTCAGGCTGCTGTAGGAGACACTGTTACTGTCAGATATCATTACACTCAGTCTGCAGAATGATTCAGGCTGCTGTAGGAGACACTGTTACTGTCAGATATCATTACACTCAGTCTGCAGAATGATTCAGGCTGCTGTAGGAGACACTGTTACTGTCAGATATCATTACACTCAGTCTGCAGAATGATTCAGGCTGCTGTAGGAGACACTGTTACTGTCGGATATCATTACACTCACTCTGCAGAATGATTCAGGCTGCTGTAGGAGACACTGTTACTGTCAGATATCATTACACTCAGTCTGCAGAATGATTCAGGCTGCTGTAGGAGACACTGTTACTGTCAGATATCATTACACTCACTCTGCAGAATGATTCAGGCTGCTGTAGGAGACACTGTTACTGTCGGATATCATTACACTCACTCTGCAGAATGATTCAGGCTGCTGTAGGAGACACTGTTACTGTCAGATACTCACAGTTACACTCACTCTGCAGAATGATTCAGGCTGCTGTTGCAGTCCTGTATTTTACTACCAGATGCACATTGTTACAGCCTCCTCAGCTACACACAGTCAATCACAGATTGCTACAGCCCACTTTGTGCACTTTATAGATACTGCATTACAGCCAAACAAAGACTGTAACATCCCACAGTTACAGGCTGACATATTACTACAGGGATAAGATATGAACAGTTGCAGCCCTCTGTATTACAGTAAGATACAAACGGTTGCAATCTGCTGCGTTACTGACATGTATGCACTGTTCCAGCGTTGTATGCCAGTCAGACACAAAACTGTTGTGTCAGTATCTAATGCCCTTGTTTCTCTTTGTGCTGTGCAGAATCCACAAGCTTCTCATTGAGAACGTGAGGCCAGAGGACGAGGGGAATTACACCTTCGTGCCAGATGGGTTTGCCTTCAACCTCTCAGCCAAGCTGAACTTCCTGGGTGAGGTGCCAGAACTGAAGGGGTAGCAGAATCTCTGCACTCTCTCTTGTGCAGAACGAGCACACAGCAGCGCAGCTGGCTGCGTGAGGCAATGGGGATGCTCAGCCCTCCAAGTTCACGTTGCACTACTTGGGGATCTCTTGTCCAGAGAGATGGTTATGTGAAAGTTTCCAGGATGTAGCCAGGAGTGAGATGAGGGAGCAACTGGGCCTTCACTAAGCTTAGAGATAACCATGCAAATGGAATGCATGTGTGACTGACAATGAGCTGTTGACACTGACAGACTACTGGCTGGTTGACAGGAAACCTAGAGGAGGAATACAGGGTTCTTTTTCTGAGTGGCAGGTGATGACGAGTATGATAAAATAGGGATCAGAGCTGAGATCCCAGCTACTCACAGGATTACTGGAATTGGTTCATGAGGTTCATGTATCGAGGCACAGTGAAGAGCACGTCTTGCTCGAATCATTTGACAGTACATTGAAGTACACGGTAAAACAATAACAGAGTACACAATAGAGTGTAAGAGCTACAGAGAAAGTGCAGATCAGGTAAACAATAAGGTGCAAGATCATAATGAGGTAGATTGTGAGGTCAACTGCCCATCTGTGGTACTAGAGAACCATCTGATAATATTTTAACAGCAGTGTTGAATTAAGATTCAGATGAGGGATAAAATATCTCCAGTCTGCAGATCACACTGGGTGGGCAGGGTTGCCTTGAGACAGATACAGGGAAGCCCAATGATTTGTGCAGGTTGAGGGATTGGGCAGGTACACAACAGAGCACTGTAGTGGGGATTAATGTGAGACCACACTGTGGTGGTAGTAACAGAGAGTGGGATTATTATGTGAAAGGCAGTAGGTTGAGAAGAGGCATCCTGGTCCTTGGGCACCGGTCACATTAGGTGCTGTAAGTGGGTAAGAAGCCAATTGGTGTGCTGGTCAATGTAAGGAGAGGATCAGAGTTCTGGAGATGTGGTGTCTTAATGCCATTGTACAGGGTGAGACTGTGTGTTGTGTTTTGAGCAGACAGAGCAAAGCTGGTTGATGAAGTTGTCCCCCAATCTAAATCTGACCTCACTGATATAGAGAACTCTACACTCAGAGCACTGGATACAGTAGATCAGCGGTCCCCAACCACCGGGCCGTGGACCGGTACCGGGCCGCAGAGCATTTGCTACTGGGCCACGAGGAAACGATATGATTTGGCGATAGGAGTCAGCTGCACCTTTCCTCATTCCCTGTCACGGCCACTGTTGAGCTTGAACACACGCGAGGGCATTAACAGCGCGTCATCCATGTCAGCGCGGGAAGAAGATCAACTCCTCGAGCTTGCAAATGATGGCGGGCTGAAAAGTATGTTTGACATAACATCTCTGCCGGCATTCTGGATCAAAGTCAAGGCTGAATATCCTGAGGTAGCCAGGAAAGCACTGAAAACGTTGCTTCCATTTCCAACATATCTCTGCAATGAATACGACGAAAACTAAATAGACTGGACATAAGGAACCTCCTTCGAGTATCGCTGTCTCCCATCACCCCTTAGGACCGTCTTGTTGCAGGAAAACAAGCCCAGGGCTCCCACTGATTCAGCGATACTGGTGTGTTGCAATGATTTATATATTCATACGGGGAAAATATTTGCTGTGCGTTTAATATCCAAATATTACTTAAAATATTATGATGCTATTGACTGATAAGTGACTTATATAACCATATAACAATTACAGCACGCAAGTAGGTGATCTCGGCCCTTCTAGTCCGTGCCGAACGCTACTCTCACCTAGTCCCACCGACCTGCACTCAGCCCATAACCCTCCATTCCTTTCCTGTCCATATACCTATCCATTTTTTTCTTTAAATAATATTGAACCTGCTTCTACCACTTCTACTGGAAGTTCTTTCAGCACTTACTTCAAGCTCCCCGTCCTCCCTGATGATTGACTTATCACTATATTCATGCGAGGAAAATATGCGCTGTGTGTTTAATATTAAATTCGTTAGATAAACCCTTTTAGAAACGAAATTGAGTGTATTAGCCCCTTATTACCAATATTCCGGTCGTGATTAACACCCCCCACCCCCCCCCCCGAACAGAATCGCCAAAAAAGACTTACAGAGAATAATATCAGCAGGGGCTTCATGGTCATTGTAGTCTTTCTTTGACTGCTACTCTTGTCTGTTGGCAACCCTACCCCCACCCCCTCGGGTCGGCCGGTCCGCAAGAATATTGTCAATATTAAACCGGTCCGCAGCGCAAAAAAGGTTGGGGACCCCTGCAGTAGATGACCCTTTTCAAATGAAGTGCCACTCCACCTTGAAGAACTGTTTGAGGCCCTGAATGGTGGTGAGGGTGGATGTGTCAGGGCAGGTGCAGGGTTAGGATCAGTGGACAAGGCAGTCATGTAGAGAGCTTTCCCTATGGAAAGTGCAGAATGGTTAGGAGGGGAATGGAGAGAAAGATGTGTTTAGTGGAAGGATCCCATTGTAGATGGCTTCCATGTCAGGCAATGGAAAATGAGCCTCAAATTGTGGCAGAGAAACAGAAGGGCTCGGAGGTAAGTACATCTTTCCCCCTCTACCTCCACCCACTCCTCCCCACTGTCTGCTTTCTCCTCCCTCCTGGAACTTATCTCTGCAAACAGGACAAGTGCTTCACCTGTCCCTACACCTCCCTCCTCCCCCCTCACCATCATTCCAGCCCCAAATAGTCCTTCCAGGTGATGTGACGTTTTTACCTCTGAGTTTGTTAAAGTCATCTACTGTATCCAGTTGTTTCACTGTGGCCTTATCGACATTAGTGAGACTCGAGATAGAGAGACTGTTCATTTCCCTCCACAGATACTGCCAGACCTGCTGAATTCATGTTGCTCAAAATTTCCAGCAGCTGCAGAATCTCTTGTGATCGTGTTGAGTATTGTGTGCAGTTTGGGATGCTGTATCTAAGGAGGGATGCTCTGGATATGGCAGGAGTGCAATGAATGTTCACTGGCAGGACGTGAGAATTGGGTTATGGAGACAGCTCCTTATACCTGAGGTGGTGTCTCTAGGGGTCTTGTCACTTGACTAACTTGTGCCTGAGGGAGACAGTGGGGTTTATGGTTGAAATGTTGCAATCCATATCTGTGAATGTGTGCCTGTTAAGGCCAAAGGATAGTACGGATTGATCTGATAACCAGTCACCAAGCTTCTGTCATCAGTTAGGCTTATATTCACCATGGTTTAGAAGACTGAGAGATGTTCTGTTTGAATTTGCAACATTCTGATGGATGGGACATGCTACTTACAAAGATATTTCTGATGATGGGGTGGTGCAGTACCAGGGTCACAATTCAAAGTTCATAAAATTCAAAGTAAATTTATTATCAAAGTACATACATGTCACCATATACAGACCTGAGATTCATTTTCTTGCGGGCATACTCAATAAATCCAATAACCATAATAGAGTTGATAAAAGACTGTATCGACAGAGTGGTCAACAAACTGTGCAAATACAAAAAAATGAAATAATAATAATAATAATAAATAAGCAATAAATATCAAAAACATGAGATGAAGAGTCCTTAAAATTGAATCCATAGGTTGTGAAAATAGTTCAGTGAAGTTGATTGAAGTTATCCCTTCTGGTTCAAGAACCTGGTGTTTGAGGGGTAGTAACTGTTCCTGAACCTAGTAGTGTGGGTACAGAGGCTCCTGCACCTTCTTCCCAATAGCTGCAGTGAGAAGAGAGCATAACCTAGTGGCAGCGTCCCTGATGATGGATGCTGCTTTCCTACGACAGCGCTCCATGTAGATGTGCTCGATGGTGGGGAGGGCTTTGTCTGCGGTGGACTGGGACCGTGTCCTTTTTGTAGAATTTTCAGTTCAAGGGCACTAGTGTTTCCATACCAGGCTGTAATGTAACCAGTCAATATACTCTCCACCACACATCTATAGAAGTCTGTTAAAGTTTTTGAGGATGTGCCAAATCTTCACAAACTCCTAAGGAAGTAAAGGTGCTGCCGTGCTTTCTTTGTAATTACAGTTGTGTGTCGTGTGTTGGGCTCAGGACAGGTCCTCTGAAATAATAATGAATTAATCCCCTGATAATGACTGGCTCCTAGACCTCAGGTTTCTTTCTCTTGAAGTCAATAATCAGCTCATTGGATAATAGCTAGGCCATTGAGATGAAGAGAAGCTTCTTCTACCAAGGGTGGTGAACTAATGGTATTCTCTACCATAGTCAGTAATTGAAGCTCAGTCATTAAATTACACAAGGGAGTTGGATATTTTCCTCGGGGCTACAGTCAAAGTCAAAATCGAGTCTATTGTCTTCTGCACAAGTACACAGATGCACTGGTGCAATGAAAAACTTCCTTGCAGCAACATTGCGACACAGAGCGTCAGATAAACAGTGTTCACAAGGAAAACATCAGTTATACATGATGCAAGAATACAACTGGAACAAACGAACTCCCTGGTGCTACAAAGTGGTCATGGAGTCGCTATACTGAGACAGCTGCTATACTGAGTTGTGCAGGTTGGTTGAAGAACCGGATGTTGAAGGGAAGTTCCTGTCTCGAACCAGGTGGTGTGGGACTTTGGCGATCAAGGGGTATGGAACCAAATGTGAACGATTGCGCATAATCAGATTGAATGGTTGGGCAGACTGTAAGGGGCAAGTGGCCTCCCACCCCTCCTTCTTTCTATGTTTCTGTACATGTATTAATCAGGTTTGGAGCCTCCATTGAGGTGGGAGTGGGTGGGATGTTAATAGATTGGTGGTGGCTCACCCAGACACGTAGTGTGAGTCTGCACAGAGACATGCAGACTTGCCCTACTTTCACCTTGCATTCACTTTCTCCCTCTCTTTGTCTTCCGCAGAGGTGAAAATCGACTACGTCCCCCGACAAGGTACAGTCTTTATACTTCCTGCAGCTTTCCTGACTGTAGCATACTCAGTCCTGCCCAGCTCTGGTGCTAATGGAGGTGTTCCTGCCCCCCACAGATCCCCCCAAGATTCACCTGGACTGTTTAGGCAGCATTCCTGATGCCACCATAGTGGTCGTGGCTGGGAACAAGCTGCGTCTGGATGTGCCCATCAGTGGAGAGCCAACTCCCACCGTGGTCTGGACCAAGGGTGATAAGGTACGCTCGGGATAGAGGGACCCACTTCCCCAGGTTTATGCTCACAGCTCACCTGGTGAGAGGGAAGGGCGCACAAGGAGAGATACCCCAGGTTTACACTAGATCACGACTCACCCGGTGGGAGAGAAGGGCATATGAGGAGAGATACCCCAGGTTTACACTAGATCATGACTCACCCGGTGGGAGAGAAGGGCGTATGAGGAGGGATACCCCAGGTTTACACTAGATCACAACCCACCCGGTGGGAGAGAAGGGCATATGAGGAGGGATACCCCAGGTTTACACTAGATCACAACCCACCCGGTGGGAGAGAAGGGCGTATGAGGAGGGATACCCCAGGTTTACACTAGATCACAACCCACCCGGTGGGAGAGAAGGGCGTAAGAGGAGAGATACCCCAGGTTTACACTAGATCACGACCCACCCGGTGGGAGAGAAGGGCGTAAGAGGAGGGATACCCCAGGTTTACACTAGATCACGACCCACCCGGTGGGAGAGAAGGGCGTAAGAGGAGGGATACCCCAGGTTTACACTAGATCACGACTCACCCGGTGGGAGAGAAGGGCGTATGAGGAGGGATACCCCAGGTTTACACTAGATCACGACTCACCCGGTGGGAGAGAAGGGCGTAAGAGGAGGGATACCCCAGGTTTACACTAGATCACGACCCACCCGGTGGGAGAGAAGGGCGTAAGAGGAGAGATACCCCAGGTTTACACTAGATCACGACCCACCCGGTGGGAGAGAAGGGCGTAAGAGGAGGGATACCCCAGGTTTACACTAGATCACGACCCACCCGGTGGGAGAGAAGGGCGTAAGAGGAGGGATACCCCCGGTTTACACTAGATCACGACCCACCCGGTGGGAGAGAAGGGCGTATGAGGAGGGATACCCCAGGTTTACACTAGATCACGACCCACCCGGTGGGAGAGAAGGGCGTATGAGGAGGGATACCCCAGGTTTACACTAGATCACGACCCACCCGGTGGGAGAGAAGGGCGTAAGAGGAGAGATACCCCAGGTTTACACTAGATCACGACCCACCCGGTGGGAGAGAAGGGCGTAAGAGGAGGGATACCCCAGGTTTACACTAGATCACGACCCACCCGGTGGGAGAGAAGGGCGTAAGAGGAGGGATACCCCAGGTTTACACTAGATCACGACTCACCCGGTGGGAGAGAAGGGCGTATGAGGAGGGATACCCCAGGTTTACACTAGATCACGACCCACCCGGTGGGAGAGAAGGGCGTAAGAGGAGGGATACCCCAGGTTTACACTAGATCACGACTCACCCGGTGGGAGAGAAGGGCGTAAGAGGAGGGATACCCCAGGTTTACACTAGATCACGACTCACCCGGTGGGAGAGAAGGGCGTAAGAGGAGGGATACCCCAGGTTTACACTAGATCACAACTCACCCGGTGGGAGAGAAGGGCGTAAGAGGAGAGATACCCCAGGTTTACACTAGATCACGACCCACCCGGTGGGAGAGAAGGGCGTAAGAGGAGGGATACCCCAGGTTTACACTAGATCACGACCCACCCGGTGGGAGAGAAGGGCGTAAGAGGAGGGATACCCCAGGTTTACACTAGATCACGACTCACCCGGTGGGAGAGAAGGGCGTATGAGCAGGGATACCCCAGGTTTACACTAGATCACAACCCACCCGGTGGGAGAGAAGGGCGTAAGAGGAGGGATACCCCAGGTTTACACTAGATCACAACCCACCCGGTGGGAGAGAAGGGCGTATGAGGAGGGATACCCCAGGTTTACACTAGATCACGACTCACCCGGTGGGAGAGAAGGGCGTAAGAGGAGAGATACCCCAGGTTTACACTAGATCACGACCCACCCGGTGGGAGAGAAGGGCGTAAGAGGAGGGATACCCCAGGTTTACACTAGATCACCACCCACCCGGTGGGAGAGAAGGGCGTAAGAGGAGAGATACCCCAGGTTTACACTAGATCACGACTCACCCGGTGGGAGAGAAGGGCGTATGAGGAGAGATACCCCAGGTTTACACTAGATCACAACCCACCCGGTGGGAGAGAAGGGCGTATGAGGAGGGATACCCCAGGTTTACACTAGATCACAACCCACCCGGTGGGAGAGAAGGGCGTATGAGGAGGGATACCCCAGGTTTACACTAGATCACGACTCACCCGGTGGGAGAGAAGGGCGTAAGAGGAGAGATACCCCAGGTTTACACTAGATCACGACTCACCCGGTGGGAGAGAAGGGCGTAAGAGGAGAGATACCCAGGTTTACACCAGATCACAACCCACCCAGTGGGAGAGAAGGGCGTAAGAGGAGGGATACCCCAGGTTTACACTAGATCACGACTCACCCGGTGGGAGAGAAGGGCGTATGAGGAGGGATACCCCAGGTTTACACTAGATCACGACTCACCCGGTGGGAGAGAAGGGCGTAAGAGGAGGGATACCCCAGGTTTACACTAGATCACAACCCACCCGGTGGGAGAGAAGGGCGTAAGAGGAGAGATACCCCAGGTTTACACTAGATCACAACCCACCCGGTGGGAGAGAAGGGCGTAAGAGGAGGGATACCCCAGGTTTACACTAGATCACGACCCACCCGGTGGGAGAGAAGGGCGTAAGAGGAGGGATACCCCAGGTTTACACTAGATCACAACCCACCCGGTGGGAGAGAAGGGCGTATGAGGAGGGATACCCCAGGTTTACACTAGATCACGACCCACCCGGTGGGAGAGAAGGGCGTAAGAGGAGAGATACCCCAGGTTTACACTAGATCACGACCCACCCGGTGGGAGAGAAGGGCGTAAGAGGAGGGATACCCCAGGTTTACACTAGATCACGACCCACCCGGTGGGAGAGAAGGGCGTAAGAGGAGGGATACCCCAGGTTTACACTAGATCACGACCCACCCGGTGGGAGAGAAGGGCGTATGAGGAGGGATACCCCAGGTTTACACTAGATCACGACCCACCCGGTGGGAGAGAAGGGCGTAAGAGGAGGGATACCCCAGGTTTACACTAGATCACGACTCACCCGGTGGGAGAGAAGGGCGTAAGAGGAGGGATACCCCAGGTTTACACTAGATCACGACTCACCCGGTGGGAGAGAAGGGCGTAAGAGGAGGGATACCCCAGGTTTACACTAGATCACAACTCACCCGGTGGGAGAGAAGGGCGTAAGAGGAGAGATACCCAGGTTTACACTAGATCACGACCCACCCGGTGGGAGAGAAGGGCGTAAGAGGAGGGATACCCCAGGTTTACACTAGATCACGACCCACCCGGTGGGAGAGAAGGGCGTAAGAGGAGGGATACCCCAGGTTTACACTAGATCACGACCCACCCGGTGGGAGAGAAGGGCGTATGAGGAGGGATACCCCAGGTTTACACTAGATCACGACTCACCCGGTGGGAGAGAAGGGCGTAAGAGGAGGGATACCCCAGGTTTACACTAGATCACAACCCACCCGGTGGGAGAGAAGGGCGTATGAGGAGGGATACCCCAGGTTTACACTAGATCACGACTCACCCGGTGGGAGAGAAGGGCGTATGAGGAGGGATACCCCAGGTTTACACTAGATCACGACCACCCGGTGGGAGAGAAGGGCGTAAGAGGAGGGATACCCCAGGTTTACACTAGATCACGACCCACCCGGTGGGAGAGAAGGGCGTAAGAGGAGAGATACCCCAGGTTTACACTAGATCACAACCCACCCGGTGGGAGAGAAGGGCGTATGAGGAGAGATACCCCAGGTTTACACTAGATCACAACCCACCCGGTGGGAGAGAAGGGCGTATGAGGAGGGATACCCCAGGTTTACACTAGATCACAACCCACCCGGTGGGAGAGAAGGGCGTATGAGGAGGGATACCCCAGGTTTACACTAGATCACAACCCACCCGGTGGGAGAGAAGGGCGTATGAGGAGGGATACCCCAGGTTTACACTAGATCACGACTCACCCGGTGGGAGAGAAGGGCGTAAGAGGAGAGATACCCCAGGTTTACACTAGATCACGACTCACCCGGTGGGAGAGAAGGGCGTAGAGGAGAGATACCCCAGGTTTACACTAGATCACGACTCACCCGGTGGGAGAGAAGGGCGTAAGAGGAGAGATACCCCAGGTTTACACTAGATCACGACTCACCCGGTGGGAGAGAAGGGCGTAAGAGGAGAGATACCCCAGGTTTACACTAGATCACGACTCACCCGGTGGGAGAGAAGGGCGTAAGAGGAGGGATACCCCAGGTTTACACTAGATCACGACTCACCCGGTGGGAGAGAAGGGCGTAAGAGGAGGGATACCCCAGGTTTACACTAGATCACGACTCACCCGGTGGGAGAGAAGGGCGTAAGAGGAGGGATACCCCAGGTTTACACTAGATCACAACCCACCCGGTGGGAGAGAAGGGCGTAAGAGGAGAGATACCCCAGGTTTACACTAGATCACGACTCACCCGGTGGGAGAGAAGGGCGTAAGAGGAGAGATACCCCAGGTTTACACTAGATCACGACTCACCCGGTGGGAGAGAAGGGCGTAAGAGGAGAGATACCCCAGGTTTACACTAGATCACGACTCACCCGGTGGGAGAGAAGGGCGTAAGAGGAGAGATACCCCAGGTTTACACTAGATCACGACTCACCCGGTGGGAGAGAAGGGCGTAAGAGGAGAGATACCCCAGGTTTACACTAGATCACGACTCACCCGGTGGGAGAGAAGGGCGTAAGAGGAGAGATACCCCAGGTTTACACTAGATCACGACTCACCCGGTGGGAGAGAAGGGCGTAAGAGGAGAGATACCCCAGGTTTACACTAGATCATGACTCACCCGGTGGGAGAGAAGGGCGTAAGAGGAGGGATACCCCAGGTTTACACTAGATCACGACCCACCCGGTGGGAGAGAAGGGCGTATGAGGAGGGATACCCCAGGTTTACACTAGATCATGACTCACCCGGTGGGAGAGAAGGGCGTAAGAGGAGGGATACCCCAGGTTTACACTAAATCACGACTCACCCAGAGGGAGAGAAGGGCGTGCAAGGAGGGATGGTGCTAATAAACACAATGAACTGCACACAGAGTAGGGATCTGCACACTATGGAGAGTGGATCCAAAGGAAGCAGAGGACCATGATCTGTTTGAACTCACTTCTGGGCTGAGTGTGGGGCTCTGAGGAGAGCTCAGCTGGAAACTAATGGGTGCAGTCTCAGGGTTCACCGTCCATCCTGATTCAATCTGCTCTCCTCTTGCGTAGACACAAGCACATACCCACAAACACAACTCACATGGTGTAAAGCTAGAGGAGGTGTAAAAAAGACATAAGACCATAAGATATAGGAGCAGAATTAGGCCATTCAGCCCATCGGGTCTGCTCCACCATTCTATCATGACTGATCCCAGTTTCCACTCAACCCCATACACTTGCCTTCTTGCCATATCCTTTGATGCCCTGACCAATCAACTTCCGCCGTAAATATACCCACAGATTTGGCCTTCACCGTGTTCTGTGAAAGGACATTACACAGATTCACTACTTTTGGGCTAAAAAATTCCTCCTTATCTCTGTTCTAAAAGGTCACTCCTCAATTCTGAGGCTGTACCCTCTTGAGGCTGATACCCCACCAGAGGAAACATCCTCTCCACATCCAACCTATCTCGTCCTTTCAACATTCGGTAGTTTTCAATGAGATCCCCCCGCATTCTTCTAAATTCCAGTGAGTACAGGCCCAAAGCTGTCAAATTTTCCGCATATGTTAACCCCTTCATTCCCGGAATGATCCACGTGAACCTCCTCTGGACTCTCTCCAATGACAACACACCTTTTCTGAGATATGGGCCCAAGACTGTTGACAACACTCCATATGGCCTGACTAGTGCTTCATAAAGGCTCAGCATTATCTCCTTGCTTTTATATTCTATTCCCCTTGAAATAACTGCCAACATTGCATTTGCCTTCTTTACCACAGACTCAACCTGTAAATTAACCTCTGGGAATCTTGTACAAGGACTCCCAATTCCCTCTGCACCTCTGATGTTTGAACCTTCTCCCGAATTAGATAATAGTCTGCGCTATTGTACCTTTTACATGATTATACATTTTCCAACACTGTATTCCATCTGCCACACTTTTGCCCATTCTTCAAATTTTTCCAAGTCCTGCTGCAATCGCATTGCTTCCTCAGCACTACCTACCTCTCCACTTATCTTCAAATCATCTGCAAACTTTGCCACAAAGCCATCAATTCCATTATCCAAACCTTTGACAAACAATATGAAAAGTAGCAGTCCCAATACTGACCCCTGAGGAACACCACTAGTCACTGGCAGCCAACCAGAAAAGGCCCCCTTTTATTCCCACTCACTGCCTCCTGCATGTCAGGCATTCCTCTATCCATGTCAGTATCTTTCCTGTACAGCCATAGGATTATATCTTATTAAACAATCTTATATGTGGTACCTTATCAATCGCCTTTTGAAAATCCAAGTAAATGACATCCACTGCCTCTCCTTTGTCCACCCTGCGTGTTACTCCTCGAAGAATGTCAGACAGGATTTCCCTTTGCAGAAACTATGCTGTCTTTGACTAATTTTATCATTAGTTTCCAAGTACCCTGAAACCTCATCCTTAATAATAGACTCCAGTACTTTCCCCACCGCTAAAGTTAAGCTAACTATAATTTTCTTTCTTTTGCCTCCTTCCCTTCTTAAATAGTGGAATGACATTTACAATTTTCCAGTTCTCCGGGACCATGCCAGAATCAAGTGATTCTTGAAAGATCATGACCAATGCATTTGTTATCTCTTTAGCAACCTCTCTCAGAACTCTGGGATGTAGTCCATTTGGTCCAGCTGACTTATCCAACTTAAAACCTTTGAACTTAAAACCTTTTCCTTTGTAATGGCAATGGCACTCACTCTTGCACCCTGACACTTATAGACTTCTGTCACACCGCTTGTGTCTTCTACATGAAGTCAGATGCAAAGAACTTACTAAGTTCATTTTCCATTTCATTGCCCCCCCCCCATTACTACCTTACCAGCAACATTTTCCAGTGGTCCAATATCAACTCTCACCTCCCTTTTACTCTTTATATAACTGAAAAATCTTTTAGTATCCTGCTTTATATTATTGGCTAGTTTGCCCTCATATTTCATCTTTTCCCTCCTTTAGCTTTTTTTGTTGCCTTTTCTTGGATTTTAAAAGCTTCCCAATCATCCATCTTCCCACTCATTTTTGCTACCTTATATACCCTTTTATGTAGTCCTTAACTTCCCTTGTCAGCCACGGTTGCCTACCCCTGCCATTTGAGAACTTCCTCTGTGGGACATAGCTATCCTGCGCCTTGTGAATTATTAACAGAAACTTCAGCCATCTCTGCTTTGCCGTCATCCCCACCAGTATCCTCCTCCAATCCACCTAGGCAAGTTCCTCTCTCATGCCTCTGTAATTCTCTGTAGATGCCTCTGTAATTGGTTAAGACAAGTGTAGGTCCCCTACAGACAGAAACAGGTGAATTGATTATGGGGAGCAAGGACATGGCAGACCAATTGAATAATTATTTTGGTTCTGTCTTCACTAAGGAGGACATAAATAATCTTCCAGAAATAGTAGGGGACAGAAGGTCCAGTGAGATGGAGGAACTGAGGGAAATACATGTTAGTAGGGAAGTGGTGTTAGGTAAATTGAAGGGATTAAAGGCAGATAAATCCCCAGGGCCAGATGGTCTGCATCCCAGAGTGCTTAAGGAAGTTGCCCAAGAAATAGTGGATGCATTAGTGATAATTTTTCAAAACTCTTTAGATTCTGGACTAGTTCCTGAGGATTGGAGGGTGGCTAATGTAACCCCACTTTTTAAAAAAGGAGGGAGAGAGAAACCAGGGAATTATAGACCGGTTAGCCTAACATCAGTGGTGGGGAAACTGCTAGAGTCAGTTATCAAAGATGTGATAACAGCACATTTGGAAAGCGGTGAAATCATCGGACAAAGTCAGCATGGATTTGTGAAAGGAAAATCATGTCTGACGAATCTCATTGAATTTTTTGAGGATGTAACTAGTAGAGTGGATAGAGGAGAACCAGTGGATGTGGTATGTTTGGATTTTCAAAAGGCTTTTGACAAGGTCCCACACAGGAGATTAGTGTGCAAACTTAAAGCACATGGTATTGGGGGTAAGGTATTGATGTGGATAGAGAATTGGTTGGCAGACAGGAAGCAAAGAGTGGGAATAAACGGGACCTTTTCAGAATGGCAGGCAGCGGCCAATGGGGTACCGCAAGGCTCAGTGCTGGGACCCCAGTTGTTTACAATATATATTAATGACTTGGATGAGGGAATTAGATGCAGCATCTCCAAGTTTGCGGATGACACGAAGCTGGGCGGCAGTATTAGCTGTGAGGAGGATGATAAGAGGATGCAGGGTGACTTGGATAGGTTACGTGAGTGGGCAAATTCATGGCAGATGCAATTTAATGTGGATAAATGTGAAGTTATCCACTTTGGTGGCAAAAACAGGAAAACAGATTATTATCTGAACACACATAAAAGTTGCTGGTGAACGCAGCAGGCCAGGCAGCATCTCTAGGAAGAGGTGCAGTCGACGTTTCAGGCCGAGACCCTTCGTCAGGACTACATTATTATCTGAATGGTGGCCGATTAGGAAAAGGGGAGGTGCAATGAGACCTGGGTGTCATTATACACCAGTCATTGAAAGTGGGCATGCAGGTACAGCAGGCGGTGAAAAAGGCGAATGGTATGCTGGCATTTACAGCAAGAGGATTCGAGTACAGGAGCGGGGAGGTACTGTTGCAGTTGTACAAGGCCTTGGTGAGACCACACCTGGAGTATTGTGTGCAGTTTTGGTCCACTAATCTGAGGAAAGACATCCTTGCCATAGAGGGGGTACAAAGAAGGTTCACCAGATTGATTCCTGGGATGGCAGGACTTTCATATGATGAAAGACTGGATGAACTAGGCTTACACTTGTTTGAATTTAGAAGATTGAAGAGGGATCTGATTGAAACGTATAAAATCCTAAAGGGATTGGACAGGCTAGATGCAGGAAGATTGTTCCCGATGTTGGGGAAGTCCAGAACGAGGGGTCACAGTTTGAGGATAAAGGGGAAGCCTTTTAGGACCGAGATTAGGAAAAACTTCTTCACACAGAGGGTGGTGAATCTGTGGAATTCTCTGCCACAGGAAACAGTTGAGGCCAGTTCATTGGCTATATTTAAGAGGGAGTTAGATATGGCCCTTATGGCTAAAGGGATCAGGGGGCATGGAGGGAAGGCTGGTACAGGGTTCTGAGTTGGATGATCAGCCATGATCATACTGAATGGCAGTGCAAGCTCGAAGGGCCGAATGGCCTACTCTTGCACCTATTTTCTATGTTTCTATGTAATTCCCTTTATTCAATTGCGACAGAAGTGATTTATGCTTTTCCCTCTCAAATTGCAGATGAATTCAGTCATATTATGATCATTGCCTCCTAAGGGTTCCTTTAAGTTAAGCTCCCTATTAAGATTTGGGTCATTACACAACACTCAATCTAAGATAGCATTTCCCTGAGTAGGCTCAAGCATAAGTTGTTCCAAAAAGCCATCTTGTAGACATTCAACAAATTCCCTCTCTTGCAATCTGACACCAACCTGATTTTCCCAAACCCCCTGCATATTGAAGTCCCCCATTACAATTGTGACATTACCCTTATTACATGCCTTTTCCAGCTCCTTTTGCAATCTCAACTCCACTACTTGACTACTATATGATTCCCATAATGTTTTTTTCTACCCTTGCAGTTTCCTAACTCCACCCACAGAGATTCAACATTCTCTGACCCTATGTTCCCTCTTTCTAAAGATGTAATTCTATCTCTTACCAACAGAGCCACACCACCCCTATGCCTTCCTGCCTGTCCTTTTGATACAAAGTATATCCTTTGATGTTAAGCTCCCAACTATGGTCTTCTTTCAGCCACAACTCAGTGATGCCCACAACATCATACAAACCAATCTCTAATTGCGCCACGAGTTCATCCACCTTATGCTACGCACATTTAAATACAGCACTTTCAGTCCTGCATTCTTTGCCTTTTTGAATTTTGCCTCTGTGGTACAACTTAAGTCTTTGGTCTGCCTGCATTTGTACCCAGTCATTGGCTTGTCCTTCCTTATGTTCATGTTCCACCCATCACCTACTTGTAAACCTGCTGGCTCATCCTCAGCTCTATCGTCCTGGTTCCCACGCCCCTGCCATATTAGCTTAAACCTCTCCCAACAGGTCTAGCAAACCTGTCTGCAAGACATTCATTACTGAGACTGGATCAACCGGGACCTTATAGAAGATTATAAGGCCATAAGTGATGAAGACGAGGAAGATGATCAGAGACTTTAACCCAGGACAGGCCATCTAAAACTCGAAGGCATAGGTTTTAATTGAGAGGGGATGCAATTTTAAAGGATATTAGAGGAAACCTTTCCACCTGGAGGGCCTGTGGAATGAGCTGCCAGAGGGTAGAGCTGGTAGAGGGGAGTATAATTAAACATCTAAAAGACATTTGCGCGGATACTTGGGAATAGGAAAGGATTAGAGGGATCTGGGCCAAAGATAGGCAAATGGGATGAGCTTAGGGAGACAATTGTTTGGCCCAGACATTTGGCAAGTGCTCTGTGACATGGATGAGGTTGTGTAAACACACACTGGAGTAACAGGTTGGGGGGTATTCCTCCATTGTGAAAGGTTGGGGGTCCTTATCTCCTGGGATGAAGAGTCAGGGATCCATGTCTGGGATGAAGGGTTCATGTCCATGTCCCCCTGAGGTGAATGGCTGGGGGGCTGTAGCACTGTGGTGTGAGTCTATTACCCTGACGCTGTCCCTGTGTCCAGGTGATCACCGAGTTGGAAGGGCGGGTGCACGTGGAGTACCACCCCGATCACTGTGTCTTCATCCTAGAGGGAGCAGAACAGTCCGATCAGGGTGTCTACACTGTGCTGGTGCAAAACCCCGCGGGGCAGGATCGGGCCGACATCACCGTCAAGGTGGTGGGTGAGTATCGGTAACAGCTACCGCCTCTTCGGCCCGAATGACTCGGGTGGAGAAGAAGCTTCTGGGTGGCCCTGGGAACCTTGAGCCCTCATATTGAGTAACAACAGGAAGGCCCACCCCCAAATTACCCCCAAACACCCCCTCCAGGGCCCACCCCCAAATTACCCCCAAACATCCCCTCCAGGGCCCACCCCCAAACACCTCCTCCAGGGCCCATCCCCAAATTACCCGCAAACACCCCCTCCAGGGCCCACCCCCAAATTACACCCAAACACACCTCCCTCCAGCCAGAGCGTTGCTCAAAGGGAAAGCTGACCAGTGCATCACAGGAAGGGCCCTTGGTGTTGGTGGGAGCTGAGTAACCTTCACCCCTACACCCCTGCACTGCTTTCCCCAGACATAGGCTGCTCCCTTTAGCTGGACTTCGACCGATAACCCGCCCAACTCTCCCTCCCCCAGTGTCACTCTCTGCCCTGCTAACTCCCCCACTGCAATCTGCACTGATATTCTCCATGCCTCTGCAGATGTCCCCGACCCGCCAGAGGCCCCTAAGGTGCTGAGCGTTGGAGAAGACTGCTGCACGATCCAGTGGGAGCCACCAGTGTTTGATGGGGGTGAGCCGGTGCTGGGTAAGAGACCGACTGTGCCAATGATTCTCGGGATTACTCTCCATCACTCCCTTACTCATCTCCTGTTTGTCCCTTCCTACACTCCCCTCTCTACACCTCTCTCCCTTCACCTGTCCCTGCAGCCCCTCACCTCACCTATCTCCCTACGTCCCTCTCCTTGTAACACTCAATCTGCCCCGTCTCCCTAACCTCTCTCTTCCTCCCTTCTATTTCTCTCTCTTCCCTTCCCTCCTCTTCCCCTCCCTCCCTCTCTCACCACTACCCACTTTTTCTTCCTCTCCTCCACATTCTCCATCCTGTCTCCCCTTCCCTCTCTCTTCCATCCCCTCCTTCTCTTCTCCCTTCCATCCCCCTGATGTCTAACTTTCCCTCTATCGCTCTGCCTCTGGCACTCCCTTGTGAAAGCTGCAGCAAGGCAAGATGGAAAATGGTGATAGGGGCCAGACGGTGTAAATGAAGTGTGATTGAGGAATGAGTCCAAATACTGTAATTGGAGGTGACACCTCTCCTTCCTTATCCTTCTTCTGCCTCTCTCTTAATTTCCCATTGGCCTTCCATCTCTCTCTCTCTCTCTCTCTCTCTCTCTCTCTCTCGCTCTCTCTCTCTCTCTCTCTCTCTCTCTCTCTCTCTCTCTCTCTCTCTCTCTCTCTATGCCTCCATTTTCCAAACTCCTCCCTCCCTCCCTGTCTCTCTCACAGACATACACACACCCTCTCCTAATTCTGCCTGACAGGGTACGTCCTGGAGCGGAAGAAGAAGAAGAGCTATCGCTGGATGAGGCTGAACTTTGACCTTTGGAAGGAGACAAAGTACGAGGCCAAGCAGATGATTGAGGGCGTCCTGTATGAGATGAGAGTCTACGCTGTGAATGCCATCGGCATGTCTCGGCACAGCCCTGCCTCTCAGCCCTTCACACCCATTGGTGAGCGCGGAAGCTGGCAAGGGGTGCGGGGTGAGGCTCTGCTTCCAGAGACAGGACTGGGAGGGAAGACCCATGAGTGAGATCTATGTAATGGCAGGCCTTTCAGCCCACTGAGTCCCTACTAACCATCTACACCAATCCCAGAACCTGAATCAGTGATGTGTCATCACATTTGTTTTGGGGCAGCAGTCCAGTGCAAGACATAAAAGTAAAAAATGCTCCAATGAGTACATAGTTCCAATACATACATATACAGTTCCATACATACATAGTTCCAATAGATACATATATATATATAGTGTGGAAGTGGAATAGTGAGGTACTATTCATGGACACTTAGAAACCTGACGGTGGAGGGAAAGAAATTATTCTCAAAATCTTGATGCTCCCATGCCTCCTTCCTGATGGCAGTGATGAGAAGAGGGCATGTCTGGCTGGTGAGGGTCCATAGTGATGGGTGCCATCTTCATGAGGCAAGTTATCCTTGATCATTGGACATTACACCATTTCCATTTTACCCTGTCCACAATCCCATTAACTCCCTCTCAGATTCTGCCACTCTGCACACAGCAGCTAATGAACTGCATGCCTCTGAGGCAGGGGAGGTAACTGGAGTCCTCGGGGAAGCGACACTGTCATAAGGAGAAGGTGCAAGGTGCACACAAAGGCTGAGAGTGAAGCTGGGTCTCTGACACTCTGAGATCACGGCTCTACCAGCTGACGTTATATCTGTCTGCCCTTCCCAGTGGGGCTGGGGTAACTGATGTCTCTCTAACCCTGTTCCCGGGCAGGTAGTTGGAATTCCCTGGATGATGAGATGAGGGGTGAGAGAGGGAGGGGATGGTGTCTCATACTGTCTGCTCTTGATGTAGTTCCCACCAGTGAACCCACCAACCTGACCGTGGAAGATGTGACTGACACATCTGTTGCCCTGAAGTGGAGAACCCCAGAGAAGGTGGGGGCAGCTGGGCTGGACGGTTACCTGGTGGAGTACTGCCAGGATGGAAGTGAGTAATGGCACACTCAGCCTGCCAGCTGTACACACACACACACACGCACACGCACACAGAGATACACACTAACATATAATGCGTGGACACATACAAATGCTTTGAATTTGAATTGACTTTATTACTTAGATCCTTCATATACATGAGGAGTAAAACTCTTTACGTTACAACTCCATCTAAGTGTGCAATGTGCAATTTATAGTAATTTGTAATAATAGTATGTACAACGGGATAGTCAATATAACATAGAAATACAATTGTATCAGCATGAATTAATCAGCCTGATGACCTGGTGGAAGAAGCTGTCCCGGAGCCTGTTGGTCCTGGCTTTTATGCTGCGGTACCGTTTCCCAGATGATAGCAGCTGTAACAGTTTGCGGTTGGGGTGACTCGAGTCACCAATGATCCTTCGGGCCCTTTTTACACACCTGTCTCTGTAAATGTCCTGAATAGTGGGAGGTTCACATCTACAGATGACCTGGGCTGTCCGCACCACTCTCTGCAGAGACCTGTGATTGAGGGAAGTACAGTTCCCATACCAGGCAGTGATGCAGCCGGGCAGCATGCTCTCAATTGTGCCCCAGTAGAAAATTCTTAGGATTTGGGGGCCCATACCAAACTTATTCTGTCATAAGCGGGGCGCTGGGAGCGGACCCAAATGCAAGACACTGACTCTGAAGCACTAGGAACAGGACTCGGAGTGTCAAGAAAGCAAGGGAAGTGGGAAGAAAGGACGTTAGACATTGACACAGGCCCTGGACAAGACTAGGATGCAGGGCCTGGGCTAGGACGTGGACAAGAAACACAGAACCTGGACAAGGAACTAGGAACAAGGATCCTGGACTAGTGACATGGAACTCCGGAACAAGAGCCTGGACAAAGACCCAGAACTTGGGTCTTGACTTGGAACCGGAACCTGGGTCTAGGCTAGGACTCGGGACTAGGATCTTGGCAAGGACAGGAAGTGGCTACAGAACAGGACGTGGAACTCCTGCACAGGACGAGGCACATGGACAGGACGAGAACACAAAGCCTAGACTTGGACAGGACGAGAGACTCTTGGACAGAACGAGGGAACCTCAACACCGGGCTGGGCGAGGTACTACTGGGCTGGGTGAAGCACATGGACAGGACATGAACACGAAGCCTTGACTTGGTCGGGGGAGACAGGATCGCAGAGCCTTGGTCGTGAGAGAACAGGAATGCAGAGCCTTGGCTGTGAGAGAACAGGAACATGGAATACAGAGCCGGGACCCCTCCTTGGGAACAGGACTTGGGGTCGGGGCTCAACACAGAGTTAGGACCCCTCCTATGGAGTAGGACGTAGGGCCAGGACTCATACACAGAACACTGAGAGACAGATCTCCACTCAAGGTAGCGGCAAACAGCCGGACCTACCCAGCGGAGGCGAGGGCACAAAGAGATGTTTCCCAACACAAGGTAGCGGCAAACAGCCGGACCTACCTAGTGAAGGCGAGGACACAAAAAGACAGTTCTAAACAATGAAAGACAGTTCCTTATCTTGACACAGTAAGGCCCTGGTCTTGCTCTGGGGGTTGAACTTGACAGCATTGCAGGCAAAGTTGCAGGCAAGGCTGCAGGAAGGGCTTCAGGCAAAGGTTGCAGGCAGGGCTTCAGGCGAAGGTTGCAGGCAGAGCTTCAGGCGAAGGTTGCAGGAAGGGCTTCAGGCGAAGGTTGCAGGCAGGGCTTCAGGCAAGGCTGCAGGAAGGGCTTCAGGCGAAGGTTGCAGGCAGGACTTCAGAAGGAAGGGGAAGGGGAGGGAAGGGAACAGTCCAGCAACTGAAGCTGAACCCAGGAGCTGTTTATGTAGCCAGCCCAAGATGAGAATCATGCGCCTTAATTAAGGCACACACAGGACAAGAGAAAACAGGAAAACCTGGAATAAGGATCGATGGACCGGACCGTGAACCGGAATGCGGACTTCACAGACCGGACCATGACATCTTCAACCGTTTGAGGTGAAAGAGACGCTGTTTTGCCCTTTTTACCACACAGCCGGTATGTACAGACCACATGAGATCCTCAGTGATGTGTATGCCGAGGAACTTAAAGCTGTTCACCCTCTCAACCCCAGATCCATTGATTTCAATAGGGATGAGCCTGTCTCCATTCCTCCTGTAGTCCACAACCAGCTCCTTCATTTTTGCGACATTGGGGGAGAGGTTGTTTTCTTGACACCACTGTGTCAGGGTGATGATTTCTTCTCTGTAGGCTGCCTCATTATTATTTGAGATTAGGCCAATCAGTGTAGCGTCGTCAGCAAATTTAATTAGCAGATTGGAGCTGTGGGTGGCAACACAGTCATGGGTATACAGAGAGTAAAGGAGGGGGCTTAGGACACAGCCCTGAGGGGCTCCTGTGTTGAGGGTCAGAGACATACACAGACACATGTACATGAGCACAGGCACACATCCATTATGCACACACAGTGCCACGCACTTTAGGAGATACACAGACAAAGCACACAGAGAGGTACATAGACACAGACACATACATGCACACATTTAGATACACACATTATTACATATGCAGGCAAGCACACACAAATATGTGCGTGCATACAGTATCTGGAGTCAGTGTCCAGGAGGTTACACTCTTTGAGCAGGATTGACGTACCAGTGTACACACACAGTGCATTTCACACTAATCAATAGTACACTGATTTTCAATCTGCTCATTATTAGATTGCCTTTTGGATTTCAGTTTACCCTCCTACACATACTGCTCACGGTCGGACAGAGTCTGATGTGCAAAGCAAATGATGCTCATCATGTACAAAGCTGAGGTTTCAGAGTTATTACTGTTACATCTGACATCAGAGAGCACCAACTCATGCTGTTAACTTCTAGATCATTACAAGTTGTCACTCGAAGAGTTGTACACATGTTCGTAAATTGCAACCTGTATCATGACAGCCTAAGCTCATCTCATGTTCCCAGTTAGTAAATTTACATACCTGTGGTATTGCAGAATCACTCCCAGACTATATGGATACCCCTGCTCACTGTGATATTGTGAAATGTTTGGAAGCTCACCCAGGATGAGTATCTAATGGGATGGTTCTGTTCAAGTCAGTGGACACAGACTTAAACTGCCAACGCTAGTCAAAGAGCTGTGTGGACCTAACTGGGCATTAATAGTGCTTGAATGTTTAACTTGGTACCTAATTACTAGCCCAATAGTAAGGCAGGAAAATACTATGCAGCATTATAATGAAAATCAGTCACTGTCAGATGGGCTGGCATCACACAGAATAGAAACATAGAAACATAGAAAACCTACAGCACAATACAGGTCCTTCAGCCCACAAAGCTGTGCCAAGCATGTCCTTACCTTAGAAATTACCTAGGGTAACCCATAGCCCTCTATTTTACTGAGCTCCATGTACGTGTCCAGGAGTCTCTTAAAAGACCCTATCATATCCACCTCCACCACCGTCGCTGGCAGCCCATTCCACGCACCAGTCTCTGTGTAAAAAAACTTACCCTTGTATTTCCTCTGTACCTACTTCCAAGCACCTTAAAACTGTGCTCTCTCATGCTAGCCATTTCAGCCCTGGGAAAAAGCCTCTGACTATCCACATAATCAATGCCTCTCATCATCTTATACACCTCTATCATGTCACCTCTCATTCTCTGTCGTTCCAAGGAAAAAAGGCCGAGTTCACTCAACCTATTCTCATAAGGCATGCTCCCTAATCCAGGCAACATTCTTGTAAATCTCCTCTGCACCCTTTCTATAGTTTCTACATCCTTCCTGTAGTGAGGTGACCAGAACTGAGCGCAGTGCTCCAAGTGGGGTCTGACCAGGGTCCTATATAGCTGTAACATTACCTCTTGGCTCCTGAACTCAATCCCATGATTGGTGAAGGCCAATACACCGTATGCCTTCTTAACTACAGAATGTATACACATATCTCTGCATAAGGTGAGTGATACTGTGTACGACAGTCTTTACTCTGAGCATACTGGCAGCATTATTTCAGGATTGTCTTATTGCTCAGCAGTGTCGTGGTGTGCACAAGGGTACTGTCCTCAGGCAGTTGAAGATCACAATTATAAACTCACTTTTGCAATGGTACTGTGTAAACAAAAGTGGCTGCATATTCTAGGAGTCTGTTATAGTTCCCAGCCAGCATAGCTTGTTTCTTTACTTGGTTCTAACTGATCTTCCCTGATGTGTGCAGTTCTCTCTGCTTCTCTCATTCTGTTGCATGTTACAAAATACTGGTTAGGCCACACGGAGTGGAGTTCTTGTTGCCAATCTATGGGAAGGATATGGTCGAGCTGGAGAGAATGCAGAGGGAGAGTCACCAGGATGTTGACTGATTGGAGGGCTTTAGTTGTGGGGAGATATTGGGCAGTCTGGCCATGTTTTCCCTGGAGTGAGGGAGGCTCAATGGTGACTGACAGAGGCAACACACACAAAATTTATCATTTTTTAATGCATGTATTTCTAAATGACAATAAACGAGGACTGAGTGTCCTCATAATCTAAAAAATGCTGGAGGAACTCTGCAGGCCAGGCAGCCTCTATGGAAAAAAACACAGTTGACATTTCAGGCCAAAACACTTCGGCAGGACTCTAGGAAAGCAGTAACGTCAACTGTACTAAACTATACTGAGTTTAGGCTAACTGGCCTATAATTTCCTTTCTTTTGCCTTCCTGCCTTCTTAAAGGGTAGAGTGACATTTGCAATTGTCCAGTCCTCCGGGACCATGCCAGAATCAAGTGATTCTTGAAAGATCATGATCAATACATTCGTTATCTCTTCAGCAACCTCTCTCAAGACTCTGGGATGTAGTCCATCTAGTCCAGGTGACTTATCCATCTTACAACCTTTGAGCTTGCCAAGCACTTTTTCCTTTATAATAAAATGGCACTCACTCCTGCTCCCTGTCACTCACAGACCACTGGCACCCTGCTAGTGTCTTCCACATGAAGTCAGATGCAAAGTGCTTATTAAGTTCATCTGCTATTTCTTTGCCCCCCCTCCCCCCATTACTACCTCACCAGCATCATTTTCCAGTGGTCCAATATCAACTCTCACCTCCCTTTTACTCTTTATATAACTGAAAAAACATTTGGTATCCTGCTTTATATTATTGGCTGGTCTGCCCTCATATTTCATCTCTTCCCCTCCTATAGGTTTTTTCATTGCCTTTTTTTGGGTTATAAAAGCTTCCCAATCATCCAAATTCCCACTTACTTTTGTTACATTATCCCTTCCTCCCCATCTTTTCCCCATTCAGGGCAAGTCAGCCTATCCTGATTTGGGATAGTCAGCGTGGCTTTATCAAGGGCAGGTCCTGCCTTACCAGCCTGATTGAATTCTTTGAGGATGTATCAAAGCACATTAATGAAGGTAGAGCAATGGTTTGATCGAGGACAACTGCGCAAGCATGTGGATGTCAGCGAGTTAGACCAGCACAAAGAGTTTAAAAGGAGACAGTCTTACAGAGTAGAGGGAGCCAGAGTAGGAGGGCTTTGGTTCAATGGGGCTTTGGCAATAATGGGTCGAGGTGAGGTAGGTTACCGGTGAAGAATAGAAACAGGAAGTATGTCTGTGAGGCTGGTGTTCTGTACTGGTTGTCAGAAGTGGGAAGTCTGGGAGGCTCCCAGCCTCCCGGAAGGCCACATCTGCACCAGATGCGTCGAGCTGCAGCTCCTTAGGGACCGCGTTAAGGAACTGGAGATGCAGTTCGATGACCTTCGTCTGGTCAGGGAAAGTGAGGAGGTTATAGAGAGGATCTACAGGCAAGTGGTCACACCAGGGCCTTGGGAGACAAACAGGAGAGATAGACAGATAGACGGGTAACAGTCGGGAGAGGGAAGGGCAGGAGTCAGATGCTAGAGAATACCCCAGTGGCTGTCCCCCTTAACAATAAGTACAGTACTCCTGCTTGAGTGCTGTTGGGGGAGACGACCCACCTGGGGTAAGCAACAGTGGCCGCGCCTCTGGCACAGTCTGGCCTGTGGCTCAGAAGGGTAGGGAAAGGAAGAAAGCAGCAGTAATAGGGGACTCCATAGTTAGGGGGTCAGACAGGTGATTCTGTGGATGCAGGAAAGAAGCACAGATGGTAGTTTGCCTCCCAGGTGGCAGGGTCCAGGATGTTTCAGATCGCGTCCACGATATCCTGAAGTGGGAAGGAGAACAGCCAGAGGTCATGGTACATATTGGTACCAATGACATAGGTAGGAAAAGGGAGGAGGTCCTGAAAGCAGACTACAGGGAGTTAGGAAGGAAGTTGAGAAGCAGGACCTCAAAGGTAGTAATCTTGGGATTACTGCCTGTGCCACGCAACAGTGAGTATAGGAAAAGAGTGAGGTGGAGGATAAATGCGTGGGGCTGAGCGATTAGAGCAGGGGGCAGGGATTCAGATTTCTCGATCATTGGGACCTCTTTTGGGGCAGGAGTGACCTGTACAAAAAGGATGGGTTGCACTTGAATCCCAGGGGGACCAATATCCTGGCGGGGAGGTTTGCTAAGGCTATTGGAGAGTTTAAACTAGGATTGCTGGGGGTGGGAACCAAACTAAGGAAGGGGCTATTAGCTCACAAATAGAGAAAGCTTGGAGACATTGCGAGAGGGAGAATAGAGGGAGATAGAGAAGGGATGCACTCAGACCGATGGTTTGAGATGTGTTTATTTTAATGCAAGGAGTATCATGAGCAAAATGGATGAGCTTAGAGCATGGATCAGTACTTGGAGTTGTGATGTTACCATTGCAGAGATCTGGATGGCTCGGGGGCAGGAATGGTTACTTCAAATGCCAGGTTTTAGATGTTTCAGAAAGGACAGGGAGGGAGGCAAAAGAGGTGGGGGTATAGCACTGTTGATCAGAGATAGTGTCATGGCTGCAGAAAAGGAGGAAGTCATGCAGGGATTGTCTACGGAGTTTCTGTGGGTGGAAGTTAGGAACAGAAAGGGGTCAATAACTCTACTGGGTGTTTTTTATAGACCACTCAATAGTAACAGGGACATCAAGGAGCAGATTCTGGAAAGGTGTAATAATAACAGGGTTGTCGTGGTGAGAGATTTTAATTTCTCAAATATTGATTGGCATCTCCCTAGAGCAAGGGGTTTAGATGGGGTGGAGTTTGTTAGGTGTGTTCAGGAAGGTTTCCTGATGCAATATGTAGATAAGCCTACAAGAGGAAGGACTGTACTTGATCTTTTTTTTTAAGCCCTTAACTCCGAGCGGAGTCATTGGGACACCGTCATGACAGCATTTTTTTAAGCAGGCTTTCTTATTTTTACGAGGCCGAGTTACTAGCTCGATGCTCAACCCAGCACGGATGGAAAGTGTGCAAGGGAGTCGGCTGGATTTGAACTTGGGCGCCTTCGCTCTGAAGTCCAGCGCTGATGCCACTACACCACCAGCCGGCTTGTACTTGATCTGGTATTGGGAAATGAACCTGGTCAGGAGTCAGGTCTCTCAGTGGGAGAGCATCTTGCAGATAATGATCACAATTCTATATCCTTTACCATAGCATTGGAGAGGGATAGGAACAGACAAGTTAGGAAAGTGTTTAATTGGAGTAAGGAGAAATATGAAGCTATCAGGCAGGAACTTGGAGGCACTAATTGGGAAATGTATGGCAGAAATGTGGCAAACGTTCAGGGCATATTTGCATGGCGTTTTGCATAGGTACGGTTCCAATGAGACAGGGAAAGGATGGTAGGGTACAGGAACCATGGTGTACAAAGGCTGTTGAAAATCTAGTGAAGAAGAAAAAAGAAGCTTATGAAAGGTTCAAAAAACGAGGTAATGATAGAGATCTAGAAGATTATGAGGCTAGCAGGAAGGAGCTTAAGATTGAAATTAGGAGAGCCAAACGGGGCCATGAGAAGACCTTGGTGAGTTGGATTAAGGAAAATCCCAAGGCATTCTACAAGTATGTAAAGAGCAAGAGGATAAGACATGAGAGAATAGGACCAATCAAGTGTGACAGTGGAAAAGTGTCTATGGAACCGGAGGAGATAGCAGAGATACTTAATGAATACTTTGCTTCAATATTCACTATGGAAAAGGAACTTGGCGATTTTAGGGATGGAAATCGTCAAGTTGGGTAAGTCGCGGGGACCGGATGAGATGTACCCCAGGCTACTGTGGGAGGCGGGGAAGGAGACTGCTGAGCCTCTGGCAATGATCTTTGCATCATCAATATGGATGGAAGAGGTTCCAGAGGATTGGAGGGTTGCAGATGTTGTTCCCTTATTCAAGAAAGCGAGTAGAGATAGCCAAGGAAATTATAGACCAGTAAGTCTTACTTCAGTGGCTGATAAATTGCTGGAGAAGATCCTGAGAGGCAGGATTTATGAACGTTTGGAGAGGCATAATATGATTAGGAATAGTCAGCATGGCTTTGTCAAAGGCAGGTCGTGCCTTACGTGCCTGATTGAATTTTTTGAGGATGTGACTGAACACATTGATGAAGGTAGAGCCGTAGATGTAGTGTATATGGATTTTAGCAAGGCATTTGATAAGGTACCCCATGCAAGGCTGATTGAGAAAGTAAGGAGGCATGGGATCCAAGGGGACCTTGCTTTGTGGATCCAGAATTGCCTTGCCCACAGAAAGCAATGAGTGGTTGTAGACGTGTCATATTCTGCATGGAGGTCAGTGACCAGTGGTGTGCCTCAGGGATCTGTTCTGGGACTCCCACTCTTCGTGATTTTTATAAATGACTTGGATGAGGAAGTGGAGGGATGGGTTAGTAAATTTGCTGATGACACAAAGGTTGGGGGTGTTGTGGATAGTGTGGAGGGCTGTCAGAGGTTACAGCAGGAAAGGAATGGAGGGTTATGGGCTGAGTGCAGGTCGGTGGGACTAGGTGATCGTAGCGTTCGGCACGAACTAGAAGGGCAGGGATCGCCTGTTTCCGTGCTGTAATTGTTATATGGTTATATAAGTCAATAGCATCATAACATTTTAAGCAATGTTTGGATATTAAACACACAGCACATATTTTCCCCGTATGAACATATAAAATCATTGCAACACACCAATATCGCTGAATCAGTGGGAGTCCTGGGCTTGTTTTCCTGCAACAAGACGGTCCTATTGAGGGGTGACGGGAGACCGCGATACTCGAACGGGGTTCCTTATGTCCAGTCTATTCCGCAATTTAGTTTTCGTTCCATTCATTGCAGAGATAGCAACGTTTTCAGTGCTTTTGTGGCTATCTCAGGATATTTAGCCTTGACTTTGATCCAGAATGCCGGCAGAGATGTTATGTCAAACGTACTTTTCTGCCCGCCGTCATTTGCAAGCTGGAGGAGTTGATCTCCTTCCCGCGCTGGCATGGATGACGTGTGCGTAATGACCGCGCATGCGTTCAAGCTCAACTGGGGGGGGTGACAGGGGAAGAGAAAAGGTGCAGCTGACTCCTATCGCCAAAACATATCGTTTCCTCGTGGCCCGGTAGCGAATGCTTTGCGGCCCGGTGGTTGGGGACCGCTGCCTTATGAGAATAGGTTGAGTGAACTCGGCCTTTTCTCCTTGGAGTGATGGAGGATGAGAGGTGACCTGATAGAGGTGTATAAGATGATGAGAGGCATTGATTGTGTGGATAGTCAGAGGCTTTTTCTCAGAGCTGAAATGGCTAGCACAAGAGGGCATAGTTTTAAGGTGCTTGAAAGTAGGTACAGAGGAGATGTCAGGGGTAAGTTTTCCATGCAGAGAGTGGTGAGTGCATGGAATGGGCTGCCGGCAGCGGTAGTGGAAGCTGATACAATAGGGTCTTTTAAGACACTCCTCGATAGATACATGGAGCTCAGAAAAATAGAGGGCTATGTGGTAGGGAAATTCTAGGCAGTTTCTAGAGTAGGTTACATGGTCGGCGCAACATTATGGGCCGAAGGGCCTGTAATGTGCTGTAGATTTATATCTTCTATTGTCTATGTTCCATTATTCTCCCTGCCTCTTTCTCCCCTTCACCTGTCTGCCTGAGATTCTCTGACCTTCTGTCAGTCTAATTCCATCCCTCTGTCCCTTCCCCACCCCAGCTGACGACTGGGTACCAGCTCAGCAGGGTTTAACCAATCGCACTTCCATCGTCTGTCACAATCTGCCGACGGGGGAGAAGCTGCACTTCCGGGTGAGAGCAGTCAACATGGCGGGAATGAGTGAGGCAGCAACCCTCGCCCAGCCTGTCACCATCAGGGAGATTATTGGTAAGTATCAGCTCCAGAAACACCCCTCACCTTGGTACTGCCTGTCAATGGGGAGCACCTCACCCAGAAACACCCATCTCCAGGGGAACTCCTGTCACTGGAGAACACCATCACTGGGGAACACCTATTCACTGGGGAACACCCGTCACTGGGGAATGCCTGTCACTAGGAAACATTGTTACTGGGGAACACCCATCTCTGTGGAACATTATCAGTGCGGAACATTGTCACTGCGGAACACCGTCACTGGGGAACGCCTATCACTAGGAAACATAGTTACTGGGGAACGTCTGTCACAAGGAAACATTGTTACTGGGGAACACCGTCACTGGGGAATGCCCGTCACTTGGACACATTGTTACTGGGGAACGCCCATCATGGGGAACACCGCCACTGGGGAATGCCTGTCACTAGGAAAGATTGTTACTGAGGAATGTCGTCACGTCACTGGGGAACACCATCACTGGGGAATGCCTGCCACTAGGAAACACTGTCACTGGGGAACACTGTCACTGGGGTACACCATCACTGGGGAATGCCCGCCACTGGGGAACACCTGTCACTGGGGAGCACCATCACTGGGCAATGCCTGTCACTAGGAAGCATTGTCACTGGGGACCGGCTGTCACTAGGGAACGCCTGTCACTAGGAAACATTGTTACTGGGGATCTCCCGACACTGGGGAACACTGTCACTGGGGAATACCCCTCACTGGGGAACGCCTGTCACTAGAAAACATTGTTACTGGGGAACACCCATCACTGGGAAACATTGTTACTGGGGAACACCTGTCACTGGGGATCATTGTTACTGAGGAACACCCATACCTGGGGAAGATTGGTACTGGGGAACACCCATATCTGGGGAACACCTGTCATGGGGGAACATTGTTACTGGGGAACACCTGTCACTGGAGAACATTGTTACTGGGGAACACCTGTCACTGGGGATCATCGTTACTGAGGAACACCCATACCTGGGGAAGATTGGTACTGGGGAACACCTGTCTCTAGGGAACATTGTTACTGGGGAACATTGTTACTGGGGAACACCTGTCACTGGGGAATGTTGTTACTGGGGAACACCTGTCACTGGGGAATGTTGTTACTGGGGAACACCTGTCACTGGGGAACATTGTTACTGGGGAACACCTATCACTGGGGAACATTATTTCTGGGGAACACCTGTCACTGGGGAACATTGTTACTGGGGAACACCTATCACTGGGGAACATTATTTCTGGGGAACACCTGTCACTGGGGAACATTGTTACTGGGGAACACCTGTCACTGGGGAACACCTGTCACTGGGGAACATTGTTACTGGGGAACACCTATCACTGGGGAACATTATTTCTGGGGAACACCTGTCACTGGGGAACATTGTTACTGGGGAACACCTGTCACTGGGGAACACCTGTGACTGGGGAACATTGTTACTGGGGAACACCTGTCACTCACTCCTCAGATCTCTTGGATCAAAAATATTGAAAAGCTGCATGTGCTGGAAATCCAAAATAAAAACCGAGAATCCTGGGAACACTGAGTAGGTCAGGCAGAGTCTGTGGAGAGGGGAATAGTGTTCAGGATTCAGTTCTGAGAATTAAAAATATCACCTTTCTCAGTTGTAAGAGATCAGACCGAGAATAAAATGCTAATGATATGTTCCTCTGCTGCCTGACCTGCTGAGAGTCCTGTTTCCTCTCAGCTGCTGTAATATGTTAGTGAGGAGGGAGCAGGGTCTGGAAACTGACATGCTGAATCAGAGCCAGGGGTTAGCGCCTGCCTTTCAGCATGAAAACCACAGCCCCTCTCCAGAATGCTTCTCAAAAAGGCTTGGAAGTACCTGAGGGTTGAAAAGCAGCTCTCTCCTGGAACACCACACCCTTTCAGCAACAAGGGAGGGTCACTGGAAAGCTCCTGCTGCAAGTCTCGGTGTTGCCACTACCTGTCTGAAAGGCTGCGATCCACTCGCCAGCCAGCAACACCTCACACAGGGATTCCCTCCCCCTCCCACCCCATCCCAAACCCACATGGAGGCTCAAAGAGGATTGTTGGATCTCAGGCTGAGGCCACAGAGACTCCGTAAGACCATAACACACTGGGACTGTCCCTCTGGTGTGAGAGACTCTGGGTCTGAATACAAACCCTAACCCAGCTCCCCAAGGCAGTGTCAGCAACTCCCAGCACTGGCACAGAGGAGCAGAGTTGTAGGCAGACCTGAAATGTTGTTCCTCCCCACAGACGCTGCTCAACCTTCCGAGTGTTTCATAAGGTTACAGAGTTACATACAGTATGTGGAGGCAGACCATTCAGCCCTTCACATCCAGCTGTTCCTCATGCTGTCTGATTTGATATCTGCATCAGCTACCAATGTGTGGGCTCGGGTTTAAACCAGCTTTCCCTTCCAGAACGGCCATGGATCTGCCTCCCGCGGGCCCTGCGGCAGAAGCTGGTCAAGGTGGTGGGGGAGACCGTCAACCTCATGATCCCTTTCCAGGTGAGGTGGGGGGTGGAGTGGAGAGGAAAGTGCAGAAGAGGTTGGGTCAGGAGAAGGATGTCAGGTCAGGGGGCATTGTGGCTTGGGGCAGAGATGGAGGGGCTAATATGGGGTGGGAACAATAGGCAGGCTCTTCTGTCCTACCGATTGGTGTCAGGGGTGATAGCAGGGTGGGGGTAGAAATTCACCCGCCAGGAACCCCATCCAAAATGTTCAAGAAGCTCTCAGTCTTTCTCCTTTGCTGCAGGGATACCTCCGGGAGGGGGTTTACCTGTGGGGGTCCCCATCTGTGTTTCATGCTCCAGGTTTGTGATGTGTCCATGGCCCTTTTGATCTACATGTGGCAGCACATGAGACGCACAGCCTTGGCATCTTCTTCACCAAACCCGGACATCAGTGTCGGTGTTAGTGTTGGAAATGGAATTGGTTCCTGGTTTATTATTGTCACATAAAAAGATGTGATAACAGCACATTTGGAAAGCGGTGAAATCATCGGACAAAGTCAGCAAGGATTTGTGAAAGGAAAATCATGTCCGATGAATCTCATAGAATTTTTTGAGGATGTAACTAGTAGAGTGGATAGGGGAGAACCAGTGGATGTGGTATATTTGGATTTTCAAAAGGCTTTTGACAAGGTCCCACACAGGAGATTGGTGTGCAAACTTAAAGGACACGGTATTGGGGGTAAGGTATTGATGTGGATAGAGAATTGGTTGGTAGACAGGAAGCAAAGAGTGGGAATAAACGGGACCTTTTCAGAATGGCAGGCAGTGATTAGTGGGGTACCGCAAGGCTCAGTGCTGGGACCCCAGTTGTTTACAATATATATTAATGATTTAGACAGGGAAATAAATGCAGCATCTCCAAGTTTGCGGATGACACGAAGCTGGGCGGCAGCGTTAGCTGTGAGGAGGATGCAGGGTGACTTGGATAGGTTAGGTGAGTGGGCAAATTCATGGCAGATGCAAGTTAATATGGATAAATGTGAGGTTATCCACCTTGGTGACAAAAACAGGAAAACAGATTATTATCTGAATGGTGGCCGATTAGGAAAAGGGGAGGTGCAGCGAGATCTGGGTGTCGTTGTACACCAGTCATTGAACGTGGGCATGCAGGTACAGCAGGTGGTGAAAAAGGCAAATGGTATGCTGGCACTCATAGCAAGAGGATTCGAGTACAGGAGCAGGGAGGTACTAATGCAGTTGTACAAGGCCTTGATAAGTCCACACCTGGAGTATTGTGTGCAGTTTTGGTCCCCTAATCTGAGGAAAGACATCCTTGCCATAGAAGGAGTACAAAGAAGGTTCACCAGATTGATTCCTGGGATGGCAGGACTTTCATATGATGAAAGACTGGATCGACTAGGCTTATACTCACTGGAATTTAGAAGATTGAGGGGGGATCTTATTGAAACGTATAAAATTCTAAAGGGATTGGACAGGCTAGATGCAGAAAGATTGTTCCTGATATTGGGGAAGTCCAGAACGAGAGGTCACAGTTTAAGGATAAAGGGGAAGCCTTTTAGGACCGAGATGAGGAAAAACTTCTTCACACAGAGAGTGGTGAATCTGTGGAATTCTCTTCCACAGGAAACGGTTGAGGCCAGTTCATTGGCTATATTTAAGAGGGAGTTAGATATGGCCCTTGTGGCTAAAAGGATCAGGGGGTATGGAGGGAAGGCTGGTACAGGGTTCTGAGTTGGATGATCAGCCATGATCATACTGAATGGCGGTTCAGGCTCGAAGGGCCGAATGGCCTACTCCTGCACCTATTTTCTATGTTTCTATATTCCAAGATACAATGAAACATCTGTTTTTTACACCTTTCATACAGGTCAAATCATTGTACAGTACATTGAAGTAGAACAAGGCAAAACAATACCAGGGAACAGGAAAAGAGCAATGTAGGGAGATCATAATGAGATTGGCAGGAACCTGCAGTGGAGCAGTCCCAGGACAGGTCTGGAGAGAACTCCCACTGGGAGAACAATGAACAGAGCTGGTGTCCTGAGGATGGTACTGTGGGAGGGTGGTACTGAGGGAGTGTCACACTGTGGGAGGGTGGTACTTAAGGAGGGTCACACCGTGGGAGGGGTGGTACTGAGGGAGGGTCACACTGTGGGAGGGTGGTACTGAGAGAACGTCACACTGTGGGAGGGTGGTACTGAGGGAGGGTCACACTGTGGGAGGGGGCGGTACTGAAGGAGGGTCACACTGTGGGAGGGGTGGTACTGAGGGAGTGTCACACTGTGGGAGGGGTGGTACTGAGGGAGTGTCACACTGTGTGGGGAGGGGTGGGGTGTGAGTAAAACAGAACAGCAGAGTATTTGTTAAATAGGTGATTTGGTAGTGTTGATGTTCGTACGGTTCTTGGTGTGTTCGTGCACAAGGTACTGAGGGCCAACATGAAGATGTAATGTGATTAGGAAGGCAAATGTTAATATTTCCAACAAGAGGGTTGATGACTGGTGAAAGGTAATAGGGAACATTTGTACTGAGTCCAACACCTGGAGTATTGTTCACAATTTATAGTTTCTCAGCTAAGTAAAGATTCATTTGGTTCATAGGAGGACACAAGAGTTCACCAAACTGGTTCAACTGATGGAGTATCTACTGTGTGAAAAACTGAATAGACTGGAATTGTATTCTCCAGAGTATAGAAGCACAAGGGAAGTCTCTTTCAGAACTATAAAACTATTAAAAGGCTTGGCAGGACGTTCCCTCTGGCTAATGAATCTCAGGCCAGGAGGCCCCAACAGAATCACATTTGTTATCACTCATTGGTAACTGTATTAAGTATCCCCTGTACCTAGTGAAGTGGCTACTGAGTACATGTTCATGGCCTCCTGCTGCTGTAGCCATCCACTTCAGAGGCTGATGTGTTGTTTGTTCAAAGATGCACTGTTGTAACACAGTCATTTAAGTTACTGTCGTCTTCCTGTCAGTTTGAACGAACCCAGCTATTATCTGACCTCAAGCAACACACATAAAAGTTGCTGCTGAACGCAGCTGGCCAGGCAGCATCTCTAGGAAGAGGTACAGTCGACGTTTTGGGCCGAGACCCTTCGTCAGGACTAACTGAAGGAAGAGCTAGTAAGAGATTTGAAAGGGGGAGGGGGAGGGGGAGATCCAAAATGATAGGAGAAGACAGGAGGGGGAGGGATGGAGCCAAGAGCTGGACAGGTGATTGGCAAAAGGGATATGAGAGGATCATGGGATGGGAAGCCTAGGGAGAAAGAAAGGGGGAGGGGGGAGCCCAGAGGATGGGCAAAGAGTATAGTGAGAGGGACAGAGGGGGAAAAAGGGGAGGGAGGGAGAGAGAATAAATAAATAAACAACGGATGGGGTACGAAGGGAAGGTGAGGCATTAACGGAAGTTAGAGAAGTCAATGTTTATGCCATCAGTTTGGAGGCTACCCAGACGGAATATAAGGCGTCATTCCTCTAACCTGAGTGTGGCTTCATCTTGACAGTAGAGGAGGCCATGGGTAGACATATCAAAATGGGAATGGAACGTGGAATTAAAATGTGTGGCCACTGGGAGATCCTGCTTTCTCTGGTGGACAGAGCATAGGTGTTCAGTGAAACAGTCTCCCAGTCTGCGTTGGGTCTTGCCAATAGCCAATAGAGAGCACCGGACGCAGTATATCACCCCAGCCGACTCACAGGTGAAGTGTCGCCTCACCTGGAAGGACTGTCTGGGGTCCTGAATGGTGGTGAGGGAGGAAGTGTAAGGGCATGTGTAGCCTTGAATGCTGGTGAGGGAGCAGTGTGTCCAGTACTCCCGATGTGGCCTTCTATATATTGGCGAGACCCGACGCAGACTGGGAGACCATTTCGCTGAACACGTACGCTCTGTCCGCCAGAGAAAGCAGGATCTCCCAATGGCTACACATTTTAATTCCACGTCCCATTCCCATTCTGATATGTCTATCCACGGCCTCCTCTACTGTCAAGATGAAGCCACACTCAGGTTGGAGGAACAACACCTTATATTCTATATGGGTACCCTCCAACCTGATGGCATGAACATTGACTTACCTAACTTCCGTTAATGCCCCACCTCCCCTTCGGACCCCATCCGTTATTTTCTTTCTTTCTTTCTTTTCTTTCTTCTCTCTCTCTCTCTCTCTCTCTCCCCCCCCCCCCCTTGCCCATCCTCTGGGCTTCCCCCTCCCCTTTTTTCTTCTCCCTGGGCCTCCTGTCCCATGATCCTCTCATATCCCTCTTGCCAATCACCTGTCCAGCTCTTAGATCCACCCCTCCCCCTCCTGTCTTCTCCTATCATTTTGGATCTACCCCTCCCCCTCCCACTTTCAAATCTCTTACTATCTCTTCTTTCAGTTAGTCCTGATGAAGGGTCTTGGCCCGAAACGTCGACTGTACCTCTTCTTATAGATGCTGCCTGGCCTGCTGCGTTCACCAGCAATTTTTACGTGTGTTGCTTGAAATTCCAGCATCTGCAGATTTCCTCGTGTTTGCATTATCTGACCTCTCTCGTCAACAAGGTATTTTTAGCCACAGAACTACTGCTCACTGGATGTTTTTTGTTTATTGTACCATTCTTGGTAAATTCTGGACATTGTTGTGTGTGAAAATCCCAGCTCAGCAGTTTCTGAGATACTTAAATCACCCCGTCTGGCACCAACAATCATTCCATGGTCGATGTCACTTCGATCACATTTTTTCCCCATTCTGATATTTGGTCTGAACAATGACTGAACCTTTTGACCGTGTCTGCAAGCTTTTGTGCATTGAGTTGCTGCCACATGATTGGCTGTTTAGATATTTGCATCAACAAGCAGGTGTATGGGTGTACCTAATAAAGTGGCCACTGAGAGTGTGGAGTATTTAGAATCAGAATCAGGTTTTTTTATTATCATTGACATACATTGCCACGTGGGGTGCCACGTTAGTGTAACAGTTAGCGTAGTGTCATTACAGCTTGGGGCTTCAGAGCTTGAAGTTCAATTCCAATGCCATCTGCAGGAAGTTTGTGCATCCTTCACACGAGCACGTGTTTCCTCTGGGTGTTGCGATTTCCTCCCACATTCCAGAGACAACCTGGTTATAGTAGGTCTTTGTAATTGTCCTGTGATTAGGCTAGGCTTAAATAGGTGGGTTGCTGGGCAGTGAGGCTCATTAAGCCAGAAGGGCCTCTTCCTCGCTGTATCTCTAACTAACCACATAAATAAATATTTTTAAAAATTAAGTGTATAGGGACTGGGCAGCCAGTTCAGAACCTATACTCTTTCATTCCCCATCAAGAAGGTCTTAAAGCTCTCCCTTTCTTTCTTTCTCAACAACCAACCTGACCAGTTCCCTTCCTCCGTCTAGCAGAACTGGCCTTTACCCTCAACTGTTTCTCTTTTGGCTCCTCACACTTTCTCTGAACTCATAAGCATCCCTATGGGCCCCAGCTTGCCCATTTTATTGTTGGCTACATGGAACAGCTCATGCTTCAAGCCTTCCCCGGTAATGCTCCACAACTTTCTGCACCACATTGATGACTGCATTGGTGCTACTTCGGGCACCCATGCTGTGCTCCTTAATTTCATCAACTTTGCCTCCAACTGCCACCCTGCCCTTAAATTCACTTGGTCCATTTTTAACGACCTTCTGTCTCCATCTCAATCAAAACTGTCTATGGATATCATTTATAACCCTACTGATTCCCATGGGTGTCTTGACCATATCTCTTCTAACCCTGTCTCCTGTAAGAATGACATTCCTTTTTTTCCCAATTCCTTTGCATCCATCACATCTGTTCCCAGGATGGGGCTTTCCTTTCCAGGATATCAAAGATGTTCTCCTTCTTCAAAGAATGTGATTTCCCTTCCTCTAACATTGATACTGCCCTCATCTGCATCTCCTTCATTTCCCAGGTGCCTGAGCTGATCCCATTTTCCCTCACCCTAACAGTGATAGAGTTCCTCTTGTCCTCATCTACTAACCCATGAGCTGCCACATCCAACACACCATTCTCTGCAACTTCCACCATCTTCAACAGGACCCTACCACCAAACACATCTTTACCTTCTCCCACTGTCCACTTTCTGCAGGGATTGCTCCCTCTGTGATTCCTTTGTTTATTTGTCTCTCCACATTAATCTCTCCCCTGGCACCTAACTCTGAAAGTGGCAGGAGTGCCACAGCTGCCCGTTCACCTCCTCCCTCGCCTCCACTCAAAGCTCAAAACATCCTTCCAGGTGAGGCAACGCTTCTCCTGTGAATCTATTGTATCCAACGCTCCCAGTGTGGCCTCCTCTACATTGGTGAGACCCAGCGTAGATTGCAGAACTACTTTGTCAAGCACCACCATTCCATTCCCAAAAGGCAGAATTTCCTGATGGCCAACTATTTTAATTCTTATCCCCATTCCCATCCGGACATGCCAGCCCATGGTGTTTCCTTCTGCCACAGTGAGGTCCCTCTCAGACTGGAGGAGTAATGCCTCATATTCCGTCAAGGTAGCCTCCAAACCGATGGCATAAATGTTGATTTCTCCAACTTCTGGTAATTTCTGCTCCTCCTTACCTTCTTCTCCCATTCCCCACTCTGACCTCTTCATCTCCTCACCTCCCTTTCTCCCACGGTCAACTCTCCTCTCATATCAGATTCCTTTTTCTCCAACCTTTTATCTTTTCAACCTTCCACATGGTCCTCCTTCCCCTCCCCCTCCTTCTTATTCTGGCATCTTCCCTCTTCCTTTCTAGTCCTCATGAAGGGTCTCAGTCTGAAACATTGACTGTTTATTCATTTCTAAAGATGCTGCCTGACCAGCTGAGTTCTTCCAGTATTTTGTTGGTGTTCTGGAATGTTCTGCAGAATGTTGTGCGAATAAACGAGAAGAGGAATAGAGAGGTACACAGGAGAAAACGCAGCAAGCTGTTCCATTATCTTTTTCACAAAGAAGGTGATGAACATTGGGAAGTCTCTGAGCTAAGCCCTGTTGTTGAACTTACTGAGAACAGAGTTAGATAGGTTTCTGAATGTGAGGAAATCGTGGGATAGTGCTGGAAGATAGAATATCAGCCAAGACCGTGAAGAATGCTGGGGCAGGCTCAGGTTAGATGGTTCACCCCCAAACCTGTTTATCTTCTGAGGATGCAGGAAGAATTTATGCAAAGGTTTTGGATCAGGACTTTATGCATGCGAGCTGCCGTGTCTCTAGGTCTGCATGTGGGTCCCCTGGAGGTTGCAGGTACCTCTCACAACATGCTGGAGGAACTCAGCAGGTAGGGCAGCATCCATGGAAATGATCTGTCAATGTTTTGGGCCGGAACTCTTCATCAGGACTGAACGGTTCTGGCCTGAAATGTTGACTGGATCATTTCCACGGATGCTACCCGACCTGCTGAGTTCCTCCAGCATGTTGTGAGTGTTGCTTTGACTCCAGTATCTGCAGAGTACTTTGTGTCTAAAAGTACCTCCTCCTCTTGCAGGGCAAACCCAGGCCAAAGGTCAGGTGGCTGAAGGATGAAAAGCCCCTGGATGTCCAGACTATCACCGTCCGCAACAGTGACACCGACACAATCCTGTTCATCCGCAGGGCCGAACGTCAGCATTCAGGGATCTACCAGCTGGAGGTGCAGATTGAAAACATCCAGGACACAGCCAGCATCCACATTCAGGTTATAGGTATGGGGACCAACTGCCAACTCTGCTGCATCCTGTCCCTCAGTCACTAGTGGGGCCTCACAGAACCAAGGCCCAAGACAGCACTGGCCATCGTTCTCCTCACCCAGAGTCTGGCTCATCAAGTCACACAGTTATAGAGTCAAAACCAATCAAGCTGAGTTTATTGTCATAAGCATGAGTAAAATGTGTTCCCAGGTGCAATATAAAACAGCATCACAGAAGCATAAGTTAACAAAACACATTCATGAAGCTGAAGAGTGTATATGGATTTCAGTAAGGTATTTGATAAGGTTCCCCACGCAAGGCTCATTTGGAAAGTAAGGAGGCATGGGATCCAAGGAGACCTTGCTTTGTGGATCCAGAACTGGCTTGCACACAGAAGGCAAAGGGTGTTTGTAGATGGTTTGTATTCTGCAAAGAGGACAGTGACCAGTGGTGTTCCACAGGAATCTGTTCTGGGACCCCTCCTCTTTGTGATTTTCATAAATGACCCGCATGAGGAAGTAGAAGGGTGGGTTAGTAAGTTTGCTAATGACACAAAAGTTGGGGGAGTTGTGGATAGTCTGAAAGGTTATCAGAAGCTACAGAGGGACATTGATAGGATGCAGAACTGGGCTGAGAAGTGGCAGATGGAGTTCAACCCAGTTAAGCGTGAAGTGGTTCATTCTGGTAGGTCAACTTTGAAGACAGAATATGGTATTAATGGTAAGACTCTTGGCAGTGTGGAGGATCAAAGAGATCTTGGGGTCCGCGTCCATAGGACATCCAAAGCTGCTACGCAGGTCGACTCTGTGGTTAAGAAGGGGTCTGGTGTGATGGCATTCATCAACTGTGGGACTGAATTCAAGAGCCGTGAGGTAATGTTACAGCTATATGAGACCTTGGTCAGACCCTACTTAGAGTACTGTGTTCAGTTCTGGTCACTTCAGTACAAGAAGGATGTGGATACTAGAGAGAGTGCAGAGGAGATTTGCTTGGATGTTGCCTGGATTGGAGAGCGTTCCTTATGAGAATAGGTTGAGTGAACTTGGCCTTTCTCCTTGGAGTGACGTACAATGAGAGGTGATCTGATAGAGGTGTATAAGATGATGAGAGGCACTGATCTGGTAGATAGCCAGAGGCTTTTTCCTAGGGCTGAAATGGCTAACACGAGGGGGCATAGTTTTAAGGTGCTTGGAAATAGGTATTGAGGGGATGTCAGGAGTAAGTTTTTCACACAGAGAGTTATGGGTGCATGGAATGCACGGCCAGTGATGGTGGTGGAAGTGGATACAATAGGGTCTTTCAGGAGACTCTAAATAGATACATGGAGCTTAGAATACATGTGGTAGGGAAATTCTAGGCAGTTTCTGGAGTAGGTCACATGTGGGCTGAAAGGCCTGTAATGTACTGTAGATTTCTATGTTCTATGTAAAGGTAAAAGTCCATTTTCTTTAGGATTTTGGTCCAACTGGTACATGCTGGCCAATCTGCTCACCTGAGATGGTCCCATTTGCTTTCCTGTGGCTCACATCCCTCTGAACCTTTCATATCCATGAACCTGTACAAACGCCTTTTAAACATTGTAATTGTACCCAGGTTTGCCACATATGCCTTTTAAAAGCTCTACCACGTTCTACATTCTCCCTGTCCTCATTTCAACACTTGCCAGCCATGTCACCATCACAAAGTTATCATTCAACACAAGATTTGTAGAGTCAGACAGTGGAGGGAAAGGCTTTTCACCCCATTTCATCCTTGCCAAACCTACCTGAGCTTGCCTTCTGTTGGCCAGAATCCCTCAATCTTTTTTACCCAGGTGTCTTTTAAACGTAGTAATTGTACCCACATTTGTCACTTCTGCTAGTAGCTCAATCCATCTACGCATCACTCTCTGTGTGGAAAGAGCTGTCCTTTTCCCCTCCTCAGCCTTAGCTTTTAGAGCCCCCTGCTCTGGGAAACAGACTGCGACTCTCCGCTCTATCCATGTCCCTCATCACTTTTATATTTTGAAGGCTGGACATCCGGCTTCAGCATCAACTGCTCCCGTATGTGTGTATGTCCCTAACCCTAGGCTTCCCAACTCTATCATTCCCAACCCATTAGCCCACACCCCATACCATTCCTGGCTTTTCATCACCTCTTTTTGTAATCTGATCTGTTGAGGCCCACCTCTCCATCCTGGGGGCCAGGATGAGTGCCTCTGCCATGGTCCAAGCAGGGCTACTGTTTTCCATCGTTTTCTCCTACGGCACTGGATGTGAGAGTACAGTCCCTGTTTCCAACCCAGGGACCTCTGATCTCAGATGGAGGACGGACTAGATGGCGAGTGACCTGCCCGTGCTGCTGGATCCCATGGCAAAGCTCCAGGCCGCCCTGGTACGACAGGGATTGAGCTTCTTGTGGGTGTTGTGGGGGGGACGGGATTGATTCTGACCAGGTTAAACCCCCACCTGCCTGGCCTGAACAGATCCCACACTCCTGATCTTTGGGCAACTGGTGCAGAGTTGGGGTGGTGGTGAAGCCAATCAGGGGATTATTGGTTAGCTCAGGGCCCTGGCCAAGGTGGAGGTCACAGATACAGGCAGGCGTGCAGTTGAGTGCTCCGTCCGAGCTGATTGCCTGACCACCTTCTGAGGATATATCAGTGCTGAGTGAGGATCTCTGGGATTAGTGGGCACTGCAGGGGTTGGAGTATATGCTGCACAAGGACAGAACTGTTTAATCTGAAAATGTGAATTTTGTAACCATTTTAAATAATATGAAGTAAATATTGTAAATATGTAAGTAAATCTTTTTCAAATAGGACAGATACAGAGTGAATCTCCCTCCACTTTGCACACTCCCAAGACAGGGACAGAGTTTGAGTTTCTGCCACTTTGACTCAGTTCCTGAAGTCTTGCCAGCATTCCTCACTCTACAACTTATACTGACCTACGTCATCTCCGCAGACAAGCCAGGACCTCCGGTGAACGTGAAGGTGGTGGAGGTGTGGGGGATGAACGTGGCACTAACCTGGCAACCACCCACGGACAGTGGCAACTGTGAAATCTCTGGCTACACCATTCAGAAGGCGGACAGAAGGACCATGGTGAGGAAGGGAGGCAACCTGGGCGTGTGGAACAGTTTCAGCTGGGTGCAGGAGCTCTCAGAGCAGGGTCCACCCACCATTCTGGGAAGCTGGGCACAGGTTAGGTCCTGATCATAGTCAGAACAATCCCGCTGTCCCATACTCTTCACTTGGGGGCAGGTGATGGATAGAGGAACCAGAAGAAAGAGAGAAATAGATAGAAGGTGAAAGAGAGGAAGGGGGAGGGGGTTGGGGACAGAGGGGAGGGTGAGAGAGGGGGTGGAGAGGAGCAAAAAGTGATGGGAGAGAAGGGGATAATGAAAATGATAGGGGAAAGAGGATGGGGTGGAGAAGGGGAGAGAGGTTGTGGGATGGGGGAAGGGAAGGGGAGAGTGGGGATATGAAGAGTTGTGAAAGGGAGGGGAGGGGATAAGGAAAGGTGGGGAAGAGTGGAAAGGCAAGAGAAAAAGGACAGGGAGAGTGAGGGGATTTAAAGAGAAGAAGGCATAGAGGGAAGGAAGGAGAACCAGGGATAAAGGGAGGAGAGAGACTGAGAGAGAGCAGTTTAGCAGCCACTATAATTCTGTATGTCAGGGTTTCAGGACTCAGCTCAGCGGTGGGGGGCGGGGGGTGAGGGGAGGGGCTCTGGGTTCCGTTCATCACCGTGTGATACTGTTGTTTGATAATAACCTGTGGTGACCAGATATAGAGCTAGTGTAGGGGCTGGGAGATAAATTGTCTTGTTCTCTTTCTCTCCCTTTCTCATCCCTCTACTTGTCTGTGTCCCTCTCTCCCTCTGCTCACAATGCCTGTCCCTTTAACTCCCATCTCCCTACTTCCTCACCCCCCATCCCACTCCCCTACACCTCCCTACTCCTATTTGGACTCTCCAGGAGTGGTTCACTGTCTGTGAGCACTATCGGCGCTCCCAGTGCTCAGTGTCAGACCTGGTTGTGGGGAACGAGTATTTCTTCAGGGTCTTCACTGAGAATCTGTGTGGTCTGAGTGAGGAAGCTGGTGAGAGCAAGGACAGTGTCTACATCCAGAAACCAGGTAACCCACAGACCTAGTCCTCCCTTATCTGGACTTCAGAGTTAGAGAGTAAAGAAATGGGCCTTTCACACCACACTTGAATATTGTGTTCAGTTCTGGTCGCCTCATTACAGGAAAGATGTGGATATAAAGAGGGTGTAGAGGAGGTTTACTAGGATGCAGCCTGGATAAGAGAACATGTATTTTGAGGGAAGGTTGAGCAAGCTATTGGGCTTTTCTGTATTTGAGTGAAAGTGATAGATGAAGCCAGGTTGGTAGGAAAGGTCAAGGGCTGGAGAAAAAGGAATCTGGTAAGAGAGGAGAGGGGCACCATAGGAGAAAGGGAAGGAGGAGGACCCAGTGGGAAGGATAAAAGGCAGATGAGAAGAAGTAAAAGGTCAGAGTGGGGAATAGAGGAAGGGGGTGGGTGGGGAAGTGGATAGATTTGTTCACTGTAAGAAATCAACATTCATGCCATCAGATTGGAGTGTATCCAAACAGAATACAAGGTGTTGCTCCTTCACCCTGAGGATGGCCTCATCTTCTCACACGAGGCGGCCATGGACTGACACATTGAAATGGGATTGGGAATCGGAATTAAAATGTTTGGCCACTGTGAAATCCTGCTTTTGCTGGGTGGAGTGGAGGTGATTGATGAAATGGTCCCAAAATTTACAAGAGGTCTCACCTACGTGGAGAAGGCTGCATTAGGAGCATCAGACACATTAGATGACCCCAGCAGATTCACAGGCGGTGGACTGTCTGCGGCCCTGAATGAGGTGAGGGAGGAGATAACTGTTTACTCCTCTCCACACATCTACCTTTATTTTACCTTACAAAATACATAACTTTGAACTTGACAGGATTAAATTCCTGAGCGACGCACACAAAATGCTGGAGGAAGTCAGCAAGTCAGGCTGTATCTGTGGCAAGGGATAAACAGTCAGAATCTGCACAATCTCTTGTATTTTAGGGTTAAATTTCTTATGCCTAACTTCCCATCCAATCTATATCTTGATGTAACCTTAGACAGCTTTTTTCACAATCCACACCACCACCAATTCTGGGTCACCTGTAGACTTCCTGCATTCACATCCAAGTCATTAACATACTAGAAACAAGGGTCCCAGCACCGATCTCTAGGGTACAACACTGATCACAGATTTCCAGCAGAAAAGAATTCTGGCAAACTCTGCCTCCCATCACCAAGTCAATTTTGGATCCAATTTGCCAGCTTACCTTAGATCTCAAGGCCTGCAACCTTTTGGATCAGCCTACCACATGGAACCTTATCGTTAATAGTAGATTCTACAATTTTACCAATCACTGCAGTCAGACCAATAATTTCCTGTATTTTGCCTCCCTCCCTTCTTTAAGAGTGAAGTAACATTTAGGATTTTCCAGTCCTCCGGAACCATTCCAGTTCTAGTGATTATTGAAAGATCATCACTAATGCCTCCACAAACTCTTCAGCCATCTCTTGCAGAGTCTTGGGTAGTCAATCTGGTCCAGATGGCTTCCTTTGGTCGTTCAGCTTCCCAAGCTCTCTTTCCTTAGTAAAAGTGAGTACACTCACTTCTGCCCCTCGATACTCTCAAAGTTCTGGAAGGTTGATGGTGTCTTCCACAGTGAAGACCGACACAAAATACTTGTTCTGTTTGTCCACTATTTCTTGTTCTCATTACTACCTCTCCAGCATTAGGGTGAAGTACAAGTGGTCCAATGTCCACTTTCAGCTCTCTTTTACTCTTTATATATCTGAAAATAACTTTTGGCATCTTCTTTTATATTATTGGCTAGCTTACTTTCATATTTAACTTTTTCCACTCGTTATTATTTTTAGTGGCCTTCTGTTGGTTTTTAAAATTTTGCTAATCCTCTAACCTCTCACGAATTTATGCTATATTTCACGTCCCCTCGTGCTTTTATGCGGTGTTTGATATCCCTTGGCAGCCACGGTTGAACCTCCCTTTAGAATGCAGTGCCTTCTTTGAGATGAACCGATGCACGTACTTTGTTAATCTTTGAAAATTACGTCATATCGGTGACAGGGTGTTTCACAAACAAAGCCATGCTTACCATCCCAAATCAATCCCCATCCTGCCCCTTAGTTTTCTCTTTCCAATAGTTTCACAACGACTAGATGGTCAGTACTGGGGAAGGTAAAAGCTCCCACTTCTCTAATCCTATTATTCTACAACTGTGTCATTGATGGAGAAATAGGCATTTCAGCCCAATTGGTCTGCACCAGCCACAGTTTTCTCCCTACTAGTCCCAATTGCCTGTATTTGGCCCATAACTCCTCAAGCACTCCTGGAATGTATCTAAGCAAATACCTCTTAAACCTTGTAATGGAACCCATCTCCACCCTTCCCCGGCCCCTCATTGCAGTTTAATGTTGAAACAGAACCCACCTCGACCCTTCCCCGGCCCCTCATTGTAGTTTAAACGGTGTAATGGAACCCACCTTGATCCTTCCCCGGCCCCTCATTGTAGTTTAAACGGTGTAATGGAACCCACCTCGACCCTTCCCCGGCCCCTCATTGCAGGTTTAATGTTGTAATGGAACCCAGCTCGAAACAAAGAGTAGGGATTAACGGGTCTCTTTCAGAATGGCAGGCGGTGACTAGTGGGGTACCGCAAAGCTTGGTGCAGGGACCGCAGCTAATTACAATGTACATTAATGATTTAGATGAAGGGGTTAAAAGTAGCATTAGCAAATTTGCAGATGACACAAAGCTCGGTGGCAGTGTGAAATGTGAGGAGGATGTTATGAGAATGCAGGATGACTTGGACAGGTTGGGTGAGTGGGCAGGTGCATGGCAGATGCAGCTTAATGTGGATAAATGTGAGATTATCCACTTTGGTGGCAAGAACAGGAAGGCAGATTACTATTTGAATGGTGTCAATTTAGGAAAAGGGGAAGTACAATGAGATCTTGGTGTCCTTGTTCATCAGTCACTGAAAGAAAGCATACAGGTACAGCAGGCAGTGAAGAAAGCTAATGGCATGTTGGCCTTCATAACAAGGGGAGTTGAGCATAGGACCAAAGAGGTCCTTCTGCAGTTATATAGGGCCCTGGTGAGACCACACCTGGAGTATTGTGTACAGTTTTGGTCTCCAAATTTGAGGAAGGACATTCTTGCTATTGAGGTATTGCAGCAGAGGTTCACGCAGTTAATTCCCGGGATGGCAGGACTGTCATATGTTGAAAGATTGGAGCAACTGAGCTTGTATACACTGGAATTTAGAAGGATGAGAGGGGATCCGATTGAAACATATAAGATTATTAAGGGATTGGACCATGCTAGAGGCAGGAAACATGTTCCCGATGTTGGGGGAGTCCAGAACCAGAGGCCATAATTTGAGAATAAGGGGTAGGCCATTTAGAACGGAGTTGAGGAAAAACTTTTTCACCCAGAGAGTTGTGGATCTGTGGAATGCTCTGCCTCAGAAGGCAGTGGAGGCCAATTCTCTGGATGCTTTCAAGAAAGAGTTAGGTAGAGCTCTTAATGATAGCAGAGTCAAGGGATATGGAGAGAAGACAGGAACGGGGTACTGATTGCGGATGATCAGCCATGATCACAGTGAATGGTGGTGCAGGCTCGAAGGGCTGAATGGCCTACTCCTGCACCTATTGTCTATTGTCGACCCTTCCCCGGCCCTTCATTGCAGTTTAAACGGTGTAATGGAACCCACCTTGACCCTTTCCCGGCCCCTCATTGCAATTTAATGTTGTAACCGAACCCACCCCGACCCTTCCCCGGTCCCTCATTGCAATTTAAACGGTGTAATGGAACCCACCTCGACCCTTCCCCGGCCCCTCATTGAAGTTTAAACGTTGTAACTGAACCCACCTCGACCCTTCCCCGGCCCCTCATTGCAGTTTAATGTTGTAATGGAACCCACCCCGACCCTTCCCCAGCCCCTCATTGCAGTTTAATGTTGTAATGGAACCCACCCCGACCCTTCCCCAGCCCCTCATTGCAGTTTAATATAACGAAACCCACCTCGACCCTTCCTCGGCCCCTCATTGCAGGTTTAATGTTGTATCTGAACCCACCCCGACCCTTCCCCGGCCCCTCATTTCAGGTTAAACATTGTAAATAGAGGGATAGCTCAAGCGAAGCGGCCAGTGCGTGAGTGGGCCAGTGAAGGAGTGGAGCTTTGAGGCTTTGACTCAAGAGGCTTCGATGAGAAGAGGCGGAGGACAAGCTAGCTCGCAGTTAGTTTTTACAATGTCTCCTGAGACAGTGATGTGCCTCTCATGTGAGATGTGTTAGTCTTGGGGGAACTCCCCTCTCCCGCAGAGTCACATCTGCCAGAGGTGCATACGGCTGGACGATCTGGAAGACTGTGTAAGGAATCTGGAGCAGCAGCTGGGTGACCTTCGACTCATAAGGGAGAATGAGGCAGTCGTAGATGAGAGCTACAGGGAGGTAGTCACACCTAGGCTGTCGGAAGCAGGTCGTTGGGTGACAGTCAGAGGGGGGAAAGCAAAGGTGAGAAGACAGGTAATGCAGAGCACCCCTGTAGCCATTCCCCTGAATAATAAGTTTACCGTCCTGGATACTGTTGGCAGGGACGACTGACCAGGTGTGAGCCACGGTGGCAGGCACTGAGTCTGACCCTGTGGTGCAGAAGGGTGGGACGGAGAAGAGGAGAGCTGTCGTCATTGGAGACTCTATAGTCAGGGGAGCAGACAGGAGATTTTGTGGACACGAGAAGGACACCCGCATGGTTTGTTGCCTCCTGGGTGCCAGGGTCCGGGATGTCCATGACTGGGTGCACGACATCCTGGTATGAGAGGGAAAGCAACCAGAAGTCGTGATACATGTTGGGACCAACGACAGGCAGGAAGAGGGATGAGGTCCTGAAATGTGAGTTTCGGGAACTAGGCAGAAGGCTGAAGGACAGGACCTCAAGGGTGGCGTTCTCAGGATTGCTGCCAGTGCTACGTGACAGTAATGGTAAGAATTGGAGGAGATGGAATTGAATGTGTGGCTGAGGAGTTAGTGCAGGGAGCAGGGTTTTAGATTTTTAGATCATTGGGATCTCTTCCTGGGGAAGGTGGGACATGTACAGATTGGATGGGTTGCACCTGAACTCGAGGGGGAGCAATATCCTTGCAGGTGGGTTTGCTAGCATGGTTCGGGAGGGTTTAAACTAATTTGCGAGGGGGATGGGACCCAGAGCGATAGAGCAGTGAAAGAAGTGCATGGAGTAAAGTCAGATCTAACATACAGAGAGGCTTTGAGGAAAGAGAAGCAGAATAAACGGCGTAAAGACAGTAAGGTAGAAGGGCTGAAATGTGTGTACCTCAATGCAAGAAGCATCAGGAACAAAGGTGATGAACTGAGAGCTTGGATACGTACATTCTATTATGATGTAGTGGCCATTACAGAGACTTGCCTGGCACCAGGGCAGGAATGGATTCTCAATATTCCTGGATTTCAGTGTTTTAAAAGGGATAGAGAGGGCCGAAAAAGGAGAGGAGGGGTGGCATTACTGGCCAGGGATACTACTACAGCTACAGAAAGGGTGGGTAATGTAGCAGGATCCTCTTTTGAGTCAATATGGGTGGAAGTCAGGAACAGGAAGGGATCAGTTACTCTATTGGGGGTATTCTATAGGCCCCCTGGTAGCAGCAGAGATACAGAGGAGCAGATTGGGAGGCAGATTTTGGAAAGGTGCAAAAATAACAGGGTTGTTATCATGGGTGACTTTAACTTCCCTAATATTGATTGGCATCTGATTAGTTCCAAGGGTTTAGATGGGGCAGAGTTTGTTAAGTGTGTCCAGGACGGATTCCTGTCACAGTATGTGGACAGGCCGACCGATTGAATGCCATACTAGATCTAGTACTAGGTTATGAGCTGGGTCAGGTCACAGATCTCTCAGAGGGTGAGCATCTGGGGGACAGTGACCACCGCTCCCTGGCCTTTAGCATTATCATGGAAAAGGATAGAATCAGAGAGGACAGGAAAATTTTTAATTGGGGAAGGGCAAATTATGAGGCTATAAGGCTAGAACTTGTGGGTGTGAATTGGGATGATGTTTTTGCAGGGAAATGTACTATGGACATGTGGTCGATGTTTAGAGATCTCTTGCAGGATGTTAGGGATAAATTTGTCCCGGTGAGGAAGATAAAGAATGGTAGGGTGAAGGAACCATGGGTGACAAGTGAGGTGGAAAATCTAGTCAGGTGGAAGAAGGCAGCATGCATGAGGTTTAGGAAGCAAGGATCAGATGGGTCTATTGAGGAATATAGGGAAGCAAGAAAGGGGCTGAGAAGAGCAAGAAGGGGGCATGAGAAGGCCTTGGCGAGTAGGGTAAAGGAAAACTCCAAGACATTCTTCAATTATGTGAAGAAAAAAAGGATGACAGGAGCGAAGGTAGGACCGATTAGAGATAAAGGTGGGAAGATGTGCCTGGAGGCTGTGGAAGTGAGCGAGGTCCTCAATGAATACTTCTCTTCGGTATTCACCAATGAGAGGGAACTTGATGATGGTGAGGACAATATGAGTGAGATTGATGTTCTGGAGCATGTTGATATTAAGGGAGAGGAGGTGTTGGAGTTGTTAAAATACATTAGGACAGATAAGTCCCTGGGGCCTGACGGAATATTCCCCAGGCTGCTCCACGAGGCGAGAGAAGAGATTGCTGAGCCTCTGGCTAGGATCTTTATGTCCTCGTTGTCCACGGGAATGGTACTGAAGGATTGGAGGGAGGCGAATGTTGTCCCCTTGTTCATAAAAGGTAGTAAGGATAGTCGGGGTAATTATAGACCAGTGAGCCTTACGTCTGTGGTGGGAAAGCTGTTGGAAAAGATTCTTAGAGATAGGACCCCTCAGCATTTAGAGAATGATGGTCTGATCAGGGACAGTCAGCATGGCTTTGTGAAGGGCAGATCGTGTCTAACAAGCCTGATAGAGTTCTTTGAGAAGGTGACCAGGCATATAGATGAGGGTAGTGCAGTGGATGTGATCTATATAGGTTTTAGTAAGGCAATTGACAAGGTTCCACACGGTAGGGTTGTTCAGAAAGTTAGAAGGCATAGGATCCAGGGAAGTTTGGCCAGGTGGATTCAGAATTGGCTTGCCTGCAGAAGGCGGAGGGTTGTGGTGGGGGGAGTACATTCAGATTGGAGGATTGTGACTAGTGGTGTCCCACAAAGATCTGTTCTGGGACCTCTACTTTTTGTGATTTTTATTAACGACCTGGATGTGGGGGTAGAAGGGTGGGTTGGCAAGTTTGCAGACAACACAAAGGTTGGTGGTGTTGTAGATAGTGTAGTGGATTGTCAAGAATTGCTGAGAGACATTGATAGGATGCAGAAGTGGGCTGAGAAGTGGCAGATGGAGTTCAACCCGGATAAGTATGAGGTGGTACACTTTGGAAGGACAAACTCCAAGGCAGAGTACAAAGTAAATGGCAGGATACTTGGTAGTGTGGAGGAGCAGAGGGATCTCGGGGCACATGTCCACAGATCCCTGAAAGTTGCCTCACAGGTGGATAGGGTAGTTAAGAAAGCTTATGGGGTGTTAGCTTTCATAAGTCGAGGGATAGAGTTTAAGAGTCGCGATGTAATGATGCAGCTCTATAAAACTCTGGTTAGGCCACACTTGGAGTATTGTGTCCAGTTCTGGTTGCCTCACTATAGGAAGGATGTGGAAGCATTGGAAAGGGTACAGAGGAGATTTACCAGGATGCTGCCTGGTATGGAGAGTATGGATTATGATCAGAGATTAAGGGAGCTAGGGCTTTACTCCTTGGAGAGAAGGAGGATGAGAGGAGACATGATAGAGGTGCACAAGATAATAAGAGGAGTAGATAGAGTGGATAGCCAGCGCCTCTTCCCCAGGGCACCACTGCTCAATACAAGAGGACATGGCTTTAAGGTAAGGGGTGGGAAGTTCAAGGGGGATATTAGAGGAAGGTTTTTTACTCAGAGAGTGGTTGGTGCATGGAATGCACTGCCTGAGTCAGTGGTGGAGGCAGATACACTAGTGAAGTTTAAGAGACTACTAGACAGGTATATGGAGGAATTTAAGGTGGGGGCTTATATGGGAGGCAGGGTTTGAGGGTCGGCACAACATTGTGGGCCGAAGGACCTGTACTGTGCTGTACTATTCTATGTTCTATGTTACCAAACCCACCTCGACTCTTCTCCGGCCCCTCATTTGAGTTTAAACGTTGTAACGGAACCCACCTCGACCCTTCCCCGGACCCTCATTGAAATTTAAACGTTGTAACAGATCCCACCTTGACCCTTCCCCGGCCCCTCATTGCAGGTTTAATGTTGTAATTGTAATGACCACTTCCCCTGCAGCTCTTTACAGGTTAAGTGTTGTAATCATATCGACTCTTCCCTGGCCTCTCATTTAAGGTGTGCACTATCCTTCTTTGTAACAAAGTTATCTCCTGGGTCTCTTTTAAATCCCTTTTGATCTTGTATCTGTGCCCACTCATTTTGCACTCTCTGACCCTAGGGAAAAAACTATAACTGTCCATCATATTCATACTGCTCATGATTTTTTAATCTTCTACGGGGTTACCCCTCATTCTCCTGTATTCCAACAATAACAATCCAGCAAGGCCAAGCTCAGACCTTCTAGTTTAGTCTGCGTAGCTGCTCCTTTATCTCCCACTGGTTATTTGGTACCTGTAGTAAAATCACTTTCTTCCTAAATTTGACTTATTTCATGAGCAGTCCCCGAGTACTGAATTGATGTTCTCCCCAGTCAATTTTGCGATGCCGTCTGCTCTTTTACCTTCCCCTTATCACATCTAAAACTTTACATCCTGGGACGCCGAGCTGCCAGCCTTGCCCTTCTTTCACTGATGATTGTGATCACAATAATACTGTGTTCCCCATGCTGATCAATGCTCAAAGATCATCAGTCTTAGCTGTTGGCTGCCCTGCATTTCAATCGTTTCTGTTTTGTGACAGTCCTCCTTCCATCCCAACCAAAGGTATCACACCATGCTGGAAATCTGAAACATGTACAAAATGTGCTGGGAACAATCAGTTAGTCAGGCAGCATCTGTGGAGAGAAAAGCTGATTTAATCGCCTTTCATCAGATTGTGCAAACATTGTAAGGGCTGGGGCCCAGAGGTCTGTGTTAAACAAGGTTAGAGGCAGGACTGGGCAAGAACCCAACAATCAGACATGATGCATTCCACCCCAGTCTTTACCATGAATGTAAATTCCCATGTCATAATTATAGAAACAGGTTCTTCAGCCCATTTAGTCAATACTGGTCCAGTCTTCTGCCTAGTCCCATCTGCTTCACCTGGATCATATCCCTCCATACCTCTCATCCACATACCTTTCCAAACCTTTCTTCCATATTACAGTTGAATCAGCATTTACCACTGTTCATTCCAGCCTCACACCTCCCTCTGTGAAGATGTTCCCCTTACACAAGTATAATGGGAATTGCCTTATAAAGTGTCCTACGGGTTGGAGGGGTGAGGCTTGCCTCAGAGGATGATCCTGCTCCCCTCCACCCCAGGTCAGGATTTGGATTGTGGAGGTTACCCAGCTGAGGGAGGCACCAGCTCTGCCGGACTCTAACCAGGTTTCTTCCCACTATCTCTGGCAGGGACAGACTACAAGCCACCCAGCTACAAGCAGCACGACTTCACAGAGCCGCCCAAGTTCACCCGCCCACTTGTTGATCGCTCCGTCATCTGTGGGTACAATGCCACCCTCAGCTGTGCCCTTCGTGGCACCCCCAAGGTATTGGACTACCCGGACACAGAGCGCCTGGAGTCTCACTGTGGCCAGTGATTTAAACCCTCTCTCACTCCCTCTCTTACTTCCTTGTGCCCCTCCCTCACTATGTCTCTCTTCCTCTCCATCCCTCTCTGTCCCTCACTCCATTTCTCTCCCACTCCATCTCTCATTTCATCTCTCCCCTCTCCATGTCTTTTTCCCCCTCATTCTCTCACCATTTCTCTCCTACCCCTCTTTCACTCCCTGTCCCTGCCCCTCACTCCCTCTCCATCTCTCTCTGCCCCTCTCTCCATTTCTCTCCCACTCCGTCTCTCCCCTCTCCATGTCTTTCTCCCCCTCATTCCCTCACCATTTCTCTCCTACCCCTCTCAATCCTCTCCCCTCTCATTCCATTTCTCTCCCCCCTTTCACTCCCTGTCCCTGTCCTTCACTCCCTCTCTCCCCTCCCTATGTCTTACCCCTCTCTCACTCCAACTCTCCCCCTCAATCACTCTCTCGCTGTTTTTTCATCTTTCTCCCTCTTCCTCAGTTCCTTCACATTTTCGCATTCTTCTTCTCCCTCCTGCAACTTCAAGCCCAAGGTGACGTGGTACAAGAACCATCTGGACCTGTCGACTGATGCCCGCTACAGGACGTTCTGTAACCACGGGGTGCTGACTCTGGAGATCCGGAAGCCGTGTCCCTTCGATGCCGGGACCTACTGCTGCAAGGCCGTCAACAACCTTGGGGAGGCAGAGAGCGAATGCAGACTGGAGGTCCGAGGTAGGAATACACTCACCAGCAGAGCCAGGCACAGGTTTGTCAGTGGACTCATGGCAGAAAAGCACTCGTGTATATGCGGGCCTCTCACGGCTCCAGACGTCCCAGCTCTCCAGCAGCCAGCGCAGTTCATGGTAATGCAGTTAATCTGCGCAAAGCAAGCTCTGCAGGACGATTGGCTGCCCACCACCTCCCCCCGGCTGGCGACTGAGAGGTCAGGGTATAGATGAGCTGGGAGACCCCCTGAACCCAGAGGAGACAGTGGGAGGGAGTCTGTTGGCTGAACAAAATCCATTTTACCGCAAAGCAGCTGGCAACCAGGACTGGTGCTCAGAGCGTTGATCAGCACGCGGGAAATCCAATATTGCAGTTACAGTTGTTGTTGAGAGGAAGGGGTGGCAGCCCGACGTGCCATTGTGTTGAAGTTTCAAGGGTGATAAAAGGGAAGATGAAAGAGCATGGGACATTGCAGGATTGATCAGGGAGGAACATCACTGCAATACGCAGGGAGGGTGCCCTGGAAGATTCTTCAAATGAGGCCACTAGTAGAACTCAGAAATAAGAACGGGGTGATCACTTTGCTGGTGTAGTACTCATCTGTCAAATGTACATTTAATGAGCATTACTTTCTCTGCACGAACCCCACTGACAGTATATACTCAGTACTGCTCCCTCCCAGTGTGACTCTCCTTTATACCACCCCTTCCACAGTGCGACGCTCCCTCAGTACCACCCCTCCTACAGCATGACACTCCCTTAATAATAAACTCCCTCCAGTGTGCCACCCATCCCACAGTGTGACCCTCCCTCAGTACCCCCCCCCCACCATTACCCTCTTTATGTAAAGTCCCATGCATGTCTGCATGTGTTCTCTGGAACCTGCATGGCCTTTCATGATGATGATAATGATATGTGACCCTGTACTTCCCCAGTCAGCATCTCCTTCACATTCGAGTTGAGCATTCTCAACTTGACATAGATTGACCAAGCTCCAACTGGATAAATACAACGCTCAGATCTCCCCTCTATCATTTTCAGAAAGTCAGACTTGGCCAAATCATTTCTTATTTTCTGAAACCCTCTGAAAACAGGCCCCTCCCATCACCCCCCCCCCCCTTTGAATAACTCCTGCTGCTAAGGCTCAATTGAATGAAGCTTCACTGAATGTCTTCAAGGCTGCTACCTTACCCCAGCTTCAGAAACTTTGTTTGTGTAACTATCTCTTTCAAAGCACTTTATCAAATGTCTCTGAAAATACTGTTACATTGCATCCATCACACCAACCTTCTAAAACACGATTACCCCTCACTCAACTATAGTGATTTGCTGAATCTCAGCACATTTTCAATGTTCACTTACCATATCTTTAATAACAGTTCAGAGCATCTCCCACGGCTGATTCACAGATGTTCAAGTTCTTTCTCTCCTACTAAACAGCTGGATTATATTCGTCAGTGTCAAGTCCAGTGGGATGTTTCTAGAAGTTTGGGAATTCTGGAAGATCACCCCTAATGCATCCACAATTTCAGTGGTTCTTAAGTTCCTTTAAATACAGGGTATTTGGTCTAACAGATCTGGCACTTGTAACACCATTATTTTCTCCAATCCTTTATAATAGCAATAACAATGTTTCTCATTCTCATTTGGACCCTTGGTTCTCAAAATTTCCAGGATATTCTTTGTGTGTTCTACTTGTACCCATTCTACCACTCACGTGGCTTCACAAGCTATCTCCCTGTGTGCACCCTACTAGAATCCCTGACTCTCTATGAACTGTCTATAAAGAGACAAGCTATTACCCGGGAAAGGAGCCTGTGCTAGCCAGGCGTTCCTTGTGATCCTGATCTCCACACGTCCGTGGGGTCCTCCTCATCCACGATAGTTGGTCTCCAGTTTCTGGAGACTTATTGGCCCTACTCTTTCCATGTTCCTTATCAATTAAACTGGTGGATCTCCATCCCATTGGCTCAAGGTCACCTGACCTACCTGGGTCACCACCTTACTAGTTCTTGTCCAGGGCTACAACCAACATTGCATTATGGTTCTGCCCACCCCAGCCTTGTGTATCTGTGTCTTTCAACTCTGACTGGTCCAAACCATTTATGACGTGACCCAGACAGAGTCCAACGAGATTACAGATTGTTTCTTTGGTAGGTCCGGCATTTGACATAATAACTAGCTACTCATTTGGGAATGTTCTCAGGATTACCTGAAGCTCTTTGTGTCCACATTCAATTGCTCTGATTAGATTCTCTCGGAGCAAGTATCAGTTCAGAGTCCACAAAATAGGGGTGGGGGAGGCGGTGGTTTGTCTGATCCTTCAGTCCTTGATTTGTCAGATTTATCAAATCCACTCATTGCATACTGTAATTTCTTCTGGCCAACATCTCCCTCCTCTTGACCCAAAGATATTTATCTTAGGATCATTATCCCCCTCTCTCTCAGTTGACTGCCCATAGGACTGCCATGGAAACCCAGTAGGTGTGCAACACTTACATTCTATAAATAATATTAACATTTACTAACTAAATTCAACCACTTCATACTGACATTTGTCTCTGCTGTTTCACGAAAGCTTTATCCTCTATTTTCTTTCCTTTATTTGAGCCTTCCATCTTCTCAGTTGAAGATGATGAGATGTATAAGATGATGAGAGGCATTGATTGTGTGGATAGGCAGAGGCTTTTTCCCAGGGCTGAAATGGCTAACATGAGAAGCCGGAGTTTTAAGGGGCTTGGAAGTAGGTACAGAGGAGATGTCGGGGTCAGTTTTTTTTTACGCAGAGAGTGGTGAATGTGTGGAATGGGCTGCTGGCAACAGTGGTGGAAGCGGATACAATAGGGTCTTGTAAGAGATTCCTGGATAGGTACATGGGACTTAGAAAAATAGGGGGCTATGGGTAACCGGAGGTAATTTCTAAAGTAAATACATGTTCGGCATAGCATTGTGGGTTGAAGGGCCTGTATTTTGTTGTAGGTTTTCTATGCTTCTAAGAAAGCCACACCTATTTTTTCCAATCACATTTCACACAGCTATGGGATTCTTTTGTTTTGTTTTCTGCTCCTATATCTTATGGTCTTTTAAGGTATGGGATGAAAGCAGGGGAGTGGGGATAACTGGAAGAATTGAATCAGCCCATGATTGAAAGGCGGAGCAGACTCGATGGGCTGAATGGCCTACTTCTGCTCCTATATCTTATGGTCTTTTAGGGTATGGGATGAAAGCAGGGGAGTGGGGATAACTGGAAGAATTGAATCAGCCCATGATTGAAAGGCGGAGCAGACTCGATGAGCTGAATGGCCTACTTCTGCTCCTATATCTTATGGTCTTATGGTTTTTGGGGAGTATAATCTAATTTGGTAGGTGGGGCTTTCTCTGAACCTTGGAAGATTCAATGAGAAAAACAAAGTGGCAGGAAGTTGGAAAATTAGTAGGTGAGATATATGTACTGCAGAAATAAAGGCAAAGATCTAAGCGATGTCAAAGTATGGAAACATGATCTACAATCAGTGGCCACTTTATTGCTTCTTAATGCAAATATCTAATCAGCCAATTGGCATCTCGATGCATAAAAGCATGCATACATGGTCAAAAGGTTTGGTTGTTGTTCAGACCAAACATCAGAATGGGGAAGAAATGTGGTGCAAGTGACTTTGACTATGGGATGATTGTTGGCATCAGATGGGGTGGTTTGAGTATCTAAGAAACTACTGGACTCCTGGGACTCTCATGCACAAATCTCTGGAGTTTAAAGAGAATGGTGTAAAAACAAAAACAAAAACAAAAACCATCCAGTGAGTGGCAGTTCTGTGAGCAGACAGGAAAGCAGCAGTACCTCAAATAACCAAGTAATACAACAGTGGTGTGCAGTACGGCGTCTCTGGACGTACATGTTGGATCTTGAAGTGGATGGGACACAGCAGCAGAAGACCAGGAACATACACTAATAAAGTGGCTACTAAGTGTAATTACAGAAATGTATGGCTGAAGGGTGACTGGAACTGAGACCTAAATATGGAAAAATATTCAACAGTTAGAAAGGGCAGACAACAAGGATACTTAGTGTTATTCCAAATGACCAGCATAATATTGCACACAGCATAAATCAGGAAATTTAAGATACGGGTGTTAAACAGGAATCATTCAGAGCTTCCATCTACACGTAGGCTGGACATACCATCTTAGCAGTAAAAATGAAGGTGATAAATGTGTACAAGATGGCTTCCCACACCAAAATGCTGAGGAACCAAGTAGGGAAAAGATCATTTAGATTCTATTACATACAATGTAGCTGAGGAACTGTGGCGGGGGCAGTTTTCAGATTTCTGGATCTCTTCTGGGGAAGGTACAACCTGTACAAAACTGAAGGGAGCCAATATCCTTGAAGAGAGGTTTGCCAGAGCTGTTTGGAGGAGATTAAACTAATTTGTCAGGGGCATGGGAACCAAAGTGATAGGTTTGAGGATAGGGCAGTTAGTATACAAGTCAGTGCAGTGTGTAGTGAGACCATGAGGAAGGACAAGTAGATGGTAGGGTAAAATTGCAGTCAGTGGGATGAGTTGAAGTGTAACATGGGTGAAAAATCAAAAAGGGTGATACATGCAGGATGGAAGGTGCTACATTTGAATGCACGCATATACAGAATAGCTTGTAGCACAGTTAGAGAATGGCAGGTATGATACTGCAGGCATTACTGAATCATGGATGAAAAATTATCATGGTTGGGAACTTAACATCCAAGGATACCCCTTGTATCAAAAGGACAGGCAGGTGGGCAGAAGGGGTGGAGTGGAGTGGCTCTGTTGGTAAAAACAATTAAAACATATCCTTAGAAAGAGGTGACATAGGATCAGAAGATGTAGAATCCTCATGGGTAGAGTTCAGAAACTGATGGGAGTTACTTGACTTGACATATAGGTCTTTGAACAGTAGCCAGGATGTGGGATATAAATTACAATGGGAAATATAAAAGGCATGTAAAAAGGGCAATGACACGATAGTCATAGGGATTTCAATATGGAGGTAGTTTGGGAAAATCAGGAAGGTGCTAGATCCCAAGAGAGGGAACTAGTAGAGTGCCTAAGACATGGCTTTTTAGAGCAGCTTGTGGTTGAGCCCACTAGGGGAAAGGCGATTCTGGATTGGGTATTGTGTTATGAACCAGATTTGATTAGGGAGCTTAAGGTAGAGGAACTTTTAGGAGCCAATGATCATTATATAATTCACCCTGCAGTTTGAGAGTGGGAAGGGAAAACCAGATGTATCAGTATTACAGTGCAGTAAAGGGAACTACAGAAACATAAGAGAGGAGCTGGTCAAAGTTGCCTGGAAGGGGATACTATCAAGGGTGATGGCAGAGCAGCAATAGCTGGAGTTTCCTGGAGTAATTTGGAAGGCACAGGATAGATACAGTTTCAAGAAAAAGTTTGTGAACCCTTTGCAATAACCTAGTTTTCTGCATTAAATACTCATAAAATCTGGTTTGACACAATAATAGACAGACAGAATCTGTCTAAACTAATAACACACAGCAATTATACTTCTCGTATTACTGAGTACACAATTTAAACACAGTCTAGGTTCAAAAAGGAATGTGAACCTCTGGGATTTTGCCTTCTACAAAAGCTATTTGGAGTAAGGTGTTCCAATTAATGAGATAAGTTTAGAGGTATGGGTTGTCGAGGTGCCTTGCCCTATAAAAAAGACCCAAAATCAGGTTACTGACAGAGCCTGCTCTTCTTAAGAAAGACCTGTTTATGTGCACCCTGCCTCAATTGAAAAAACTTTCAGAGGATCTTGGAAGAAGAACTGTGGAGATGTATGAAGCTGGAAAGTGCTACAAAAGCATTTCTAAAGACCTGAGTGCTCATCAGTCCACAGTAAGAGAAATTGTCTTCAAATGGAGGAAATTCAGTACTATTGCTACTCTCCCTAGGAATGGGTGTCCTGCAAAGATCACACCAAGTGCACAATGAACAATGTTGAAGGAGATGAAAAAGAACCCAAGGGTAAGAAAGAAAGAGACAGGTGGGTACCATGGAAAGGAAGTGTGGGATAAGAGGTGTCCAACCATTTTGAACATCTAGTGATGCTCGACAACGCTACATCCTTCTCTGCATAACTTAACGCCCCATTATTATTCTTAATACTCTTAACTTCCTACTTGACTTTTCTTTTACTTCTAAAGTATCGAAAAAAAATCTCGGTGTCATTCTTAGCATTATCAGCAATATCCTTCTCTACCTACCTTTTGGCAATCTGAATTTCTCTCTTGACTGTAGCTCTCATATTTTCACATCCTCCATGGTTAACATCATTAGTATTTTTCCTATATGCCTTACATTGCTGTCAGTTTTTTTAAAAAATATATATTTTTATTCATCCATGTAGTTGAGCTATTGTTTTTATTGCTTCTCCTGACCTTGGGTATGAACATTTCCTGCACTGCATGTATTACCTCTTTAAATCAAACCCATTGTTCCTCAACTGACTCAATATCAAGCAGTTCTTTCCAGTTTACCTTCTGAAGTCTTTGCCATATCTGCTCAAAGTTTGCCTTTTTGAAATTCACTTTGCTGGGCTTTTTACTGATATATTCTCCCAAAAAAACTTTGAGTCTAATAATGCAATGATCATTTGTTCCTAAAGGCTCGACAATTTCTGTACTCAAAATTCTATCCCGATTGTTACAGAATATCAAACCTAGACAGGCCTCCCCCCTTGGTGTATTTACATACTGGGTCAAAACAAAACAATCATACACCCAATGATATTCCTTTCAATTCTTACCCAGATATCTTTATCAAGTCTCCACTCGTCTCCTATCATAAGCAGCCTTGTGTTTAAGTTTTTTCCTATGTATATGGGTACACCTCCAGCTTTATGATCTTGGCCATCTTTCCCAAGTAAAGTATATCCTTTAACATTATATTCAGCATCATCCTTTGAGGTCAGCCAAGTTTCAGTTATTGCTATTATATAATACTATAAGCACCTGCATATAATTCCAGCTTGTTTATTTTATTTTTAGTACTTCTTGCATTTTTACAGGCTATCCTTCATCTATTACTGATGTTTTGCATCCTACTCCAACCAATTTTTATATTTTTGAAGCCAATAATAGGTTTATGTCCTCATATGTTATTCTCCACTATGGTGTTTAAACAGTTGAGCTGCCCTATTCTAAGTTCCCTGTCCCCTCATTCCCTAGTTTAAACAGATCTCAACTAACTGAAGCATACGCCTGCCCAGTACATTAGTGCCCCTCTATTTCAAGTGCAAGATGTCCCGGCAGTACATGTTCCGTCTGCCCCAAAAGTAACCCAATGTCCCATAAGCCTATGCCCCCCTAAACTACAGCATGATTTGAGCCACACGTTAAATCTTCTAATCTCCCCCATCTCATCTGGACTGGTGTGTGGCATGGACAAAACTACCAAGAAAACCACCTTGTCAGTTCTGTCCCTAAGCTTCCCACCCAGCTCTTTAAATTTGTCTTGCATAACTGACACCTTGCCCATACCCAAGTTATTTGTTCTGATGTGGACAATGATTAGATTTCAGTGAGGAAGCAAAGCTCTGGAAAATTGCAAATGTCACTCCACTGTTGAAGGACGGGAGGCAGAAGGAAAGAAATTATAGGTCAGTTAACCTGACTTCAGTGGTTCGGAAGATGTTGGAGTCTATTACTAAGAATAAAGTTTTGGGGTACTTGGAGGCACATGATAAAGTGGGTCAAAGTCAGCTTGGTTTCCTTAAGGGGAAATCTTGTGTGACAAATCTGTTGGAGTTCTTTGAGGAAATAACATAGAAACATAGAAAACCTACAGCACAATACAGGCCCTATGGCCCACGATGCTGTGCCGAACATGTACTTACTTTAGAAATTACCTCTGGTTAGCCATAGCCCCCTATTTTTCTATAACAATCAGTGCAGTCACAGGAGAATTAGTTGCTTACTTGGATTTTCAGAAGGCCTTTGACAAGGAATCACACATAAGGCTGCTTACCAAGAGCCCATGGTATTACAGGAAAGATACCAGCAGAGATAGAAGATTGACTGACCAGCTGGAGGCAAACAGTCAGAATAAAGGGGGAAGTTGGTGGGAACGTGGAGACAATAAAATGAGTTAGTGTAGGATTTGAATAAATGTGTGGTTTGTGGTTGGCAGAAAGTTGGTCAAAGTGAGTCAATGCTGTAACCCTTTGACTCTAATGTTGGTAGTCATAGTCATACTTTATTGATCCCGGGGGAAATTGGTTTTCGTTACAGTTGCACCATAAATAATAAATAGTAATAAAACCATAAATAGTTCAATAGTTATATGTAAATTATGCTAGGAAATAAGTCCAGGACCAGCCTATTGGCTCAGGGTGTCTGACCCTCCAAGGGATAAGTTGTAAAGTTTGATGGCCACAGGCAGGAACGACTTCCCAAGACGCTCTGTGCTGCATCTCGGTAGGGGTGTTTGTTGATTGGGAAACCACAGGCAATGGCGAGATTTAAAGGAATTGTATATAAATTAAATTCATTGCAAAAATAAGGTACAAAATCCTAGATATGGTCTATCCATACCTAACAGGAGAAGCTAAAAGGCAATATTTATCCCTAAGGAAGAGGCTTATAAAATCGGCAGGTGTAGTAGGCTTGGTCATATGTCAGGAAAGGAAGGAAAGAGAGAATGAGAGCAAACTGGCATTGTGAGTATGTCAAATGGAAAAGATCAGATGTGGGTGCTGTACAAAAAAAATTACAAAAGGGAATAAGGTAAAAGGACATCGATTAAACAAGGACTATGTCTTCACTGAGGAAGAAACGGCAATAGAACCAAACTAGTAGATGGAGCCTTCACTAGGATCCCTATCCTCTTCTTCCTCTTGTCTTAACAATCTGAACCCCAACCATTAATCAGAGCCCTGTTCTCTTTCCCACAGTGCCATAGGAGTCCCAGTGATGTGTTGTCAGAGGTAAGATTCAGTGGATGGATTGGGGGTGGGGGGGAGGGAGGGATGAACAGATAGGCATTTGCACCACCTCTGTTTAAGTACATGCCTAGAAAAGGTTGAAAAGGATAGGGCCAAAGATGGGGAAATGGGATGAGCTTAGATGGAAATCTTGGTCAGCATGGGCCGGTTTGGCTGATAGGCCTGTTTCTGTGCTGTAGTAGTCTACAACTATCTCTAAAATAAAATAAACAGATGAAGCAGCCAGTTAGATTATTAGTAACAATTCAGGGAGGCTAGATGGTCTAGGTGGTAGAGAATGGGAGGAAAAATAAACCCAGCGGTAATTCTGTCCATGAAGTCTGACCACTGATGCTGTGTGTGTTCTTGGTTGTAGGGTGGAGCGAGGTGGCAGTACTGACCCTGACCACTAGCAAAGGCTGAAGAATAATCGAGAGCAGATCGAGCCTTGGCCCAGAGTCCAGGTCGCCTCCACACCTTTGAATTGGTTCATCTCACTTGTAGTTTAGTCCAGCAGCCCCACGGCTCAGAACATGTTTTGCATAAACCACCTTAATATTTGCTTCAATGGAAAGGTTGCACTTGGCGAGCATTGCCTCTTCTGATCACTGAGATCATGTTTTATCCTGGGGTGTGTGTGGGGAGAGGGAAGGTGTTCTTGCTGTAGTACTGTACCGACTGAAATGTGGATTGGCTTTAGAATGAACATTGTATCATAACAAGTGATCTTCCTCTTTCATTGTTGTGTGCTCCAGTTAGGAGTCTGTGCATCACAACACAAGAAATAAACGTTTCTACCACCTCCTTTCCATGTGGTTACATTGAAGATCTTTTGTTTCAGTTTGATACCGTCATTACTTCTCTATTGCTCAGTTTTTTCCCTCCTAAGAATGTTCTGAAAACACTGCATCTGTGTGGGAAATGTTCTTTACACAGGGATGGCAGGGTGTCATTCTCCCTTCTCAAATCTTTGTTAGTTTGCTCATTCCCAACAATTCAATGGAGATGATGGAATTACACAGCTTGGAAACAGGCCCTTTGGCCCAACTTGTCCATGCTGTTATTTGAGCTAGTCCCATTTGCCCATATCCCTCTACACCTTTCCTAAGGACTGTAGCTTTATTTATTCAGTTCTGGCAACATCCTCGTTAATCTCCACACCTCCTCCAGTGGAATACTCTTCCCTAGAACATGGTGACCAGTGAAGCATTTAGTACTCAGGCTGTGGCTGAACTAGTGCTGTATACAGTTGCAGTGAAATCTTTCTAACTTTACATTCTTTACCTTGGCTGATAAATACAAGAAAGCAGGTGCAGAAGAAGGCCATTCTGTGTCTGCTCTGTCCTGCACTCAACTCCTCCTCCTGTCACTTCCCCACATTCCTCACTCCCCCTGACCTTTCAAAAATGTTATCTATCTTATTTTCCCAGGGGAGGTGGGTCTAAAGCAAGAGGGCAATACACCAGAACTGGGAATGAACTTCACTGGAATCACTCTGGGGCTTGTAAATCCAATTAGTAGAGCTGCAGATAGGTTTCAAGTTGAATAGATAGGCCAAGGGTTCCGGCAGGATGAACCTTAGTAAGTTAAAGGACAAAATGTTAGTGCATATGAGCCAAGTGCCTAATAACTAGTGTGTATTAGATCAGAAAGGGGTGGTGCGTATAAATTTAAGAGGATTCTCCCAGTTAGGGACAGAGCAGAGGAAGTATTGGGAAGATAATGAGTCCCAAAGGTGGTTCTTGGCCCAAAACATCGTCTGTTTGTTCACTTCCATAGATGCTGTCTGACCTGCTGAGTTCCTCCAGCATCTTGTGTGGGTCAATTGGGAAGATGATAATGAAAACCTTTTATCATCAAGTATCCAGGATTTCTAACAAGGCTGGTGAATTTGAGGTGTATTTGGGCAGCACAGTTGTGCAGTGATTAGCACAACACTATTAACAGTGCTAGTGACCTGGGTTAAATTCTGCCACTGTAATGGCTTTGTACATTCTCCCAGTGACCACATGGATTTCCTCTAGGGGCTCCAGTTTCCTCCCATATCTCAAAGACTTGGGTGTTGTAGATTATGCGAGCACATGGGTGTAATTGGGCAGGCGGGCTCATGGGGTCGGAAGAGCCTGTTACAGGAAAGGATGGATACAGTCTAACAGTCATTACTGAGCTGTGGCAGGGAAGTACACATTGTGGGATACCTGACAATCACACGTATAAGGCAGAGATGAAAGGTGCTGGGCAGAGGGGAGAAATGGTTTGGGCTTAGAGGACCAAGATGTAGGGTCAATTTGGGTGTGGTGGGGGGTGGGGTTGTAGGAGGTATGAAATAGCAAGGGAGAGAAGCCCAAAGAACCTTCCCCCAGGAGTGGCCATTGAACAATGGAGCAAATTAAATTAGCAAAAGTAGCTTTGAGGACATGTTCTTGGAATTTAACTGGATGGCTTTTTACATAAAGATGGAATGGGATGCAGGAGTTCCAGTCTCATGTAAACAGACAGGATTAGAGTAATCATCCTAGAGAGAAACACCAGTCATACAAATCAGCACCATAACTTGATATGAGGGCAGGAGTGGGTGAAGTGCCCTGGCAAAATGTACTTGAGAGTAAAATAGAAGGCCAACTGACAGACAATTAAAGAAATATAAACCCCAGCAAAGTTAGAAGAAATCCAAGAGACCACAGATACTGGAATCTGGTGCAATAGGTGAGTGCTGATGCAGGGTTTCGACCTGAGATATCAACATTTCCTTTACCACACAGATGCTGGTCCAACAAAGGTAGTTTCCAGTGAGGAAACAAAGCTCCATAAAGCACCATCAATGGTGAACTAATGAAGCAGAGTTGACATGAGATATCACGTTTGACTAATTTATTGGCATGTAATGGAAGCCACGGATGTATGGTATTGGACTTCCAAACAAATTAAAGTGGTAGTAAAAGACCGTGACAAAGTTCGAACCTGCTCCATCATTCACTAACATCAGGGCTGCATCACTTACCCCAGCCCCACTTCCTTTGACCACAACCCAAACCCCCTGATTACAGAAATCTATCCATTCTCATTCTGAGTATACTCAGCCACCGAGTCTTTGTGCAGAATTTCAAAGATGCATCACTGTCTCCGGGGTGCGGAGGGAGAAATGCCTCATTTTGGTCCTGATAGCAAAATCCTTATTTTGAGTTACTGAGCCTAGATCCAGACTCCCAAGCCAGGTGCAGGAAAAAGGCCTGGAAGATCATCAGGGACACCAGTCACCCCAACCATAAACTGTTTCAGCTGTTTCCATCTGGCAAACACTACTGTAGCATTAAAGCCAAGACTAACAGATTATGGGACAGCTTCTTTCTACAAGCTATTAGACTTATAAATTCACATGTCTGTACATTGCAGCGGAGTCATAACACAAACATTTTTACTCCCTCATGTTGTGGGACAGATGTAAGATTTAAATAAATAAATCCTAAATTCTGTCAAACTCTGGAAAAATTTTGCACATTTCAATGTCATCTCAAGAGAATGCAGCCTCAGTCTGCTTAACCCCTCCTCATGGGACAAACTTGCCTTCCAGGAAACAGCCTGGCAAACTTTTGCTTTGCTCCCTCTGTCATACGGACATCCTTTCTCAAGTAAAGGAGTCAGCTTCAACAAAATCAATTTATGGATATCCATGAAACAAGCCTGTTGATAACCTGGTACAGCTAATAGCAAATATTCTGGGGAACAGGAAGGAATGTGGAGCAAAGATCAAGACTTTTTAAAAAAAAAATTATTCATTTAGGAACTTGGGCAATACCAGCAAGGCCAGCATTTATTTCCCATCCATAATGTCCCTGGAGGTAGGGGTGAGTCAACCCCTTGAACCACCACAGTCTTTCTGGTGAAGATGCTTTCACAGGGCTGTTGGGAAGGGAGCACCAGGGATTAGATCTCAAATTAACAAGGGAATGGGCAACATATTTCCTCTTTGTCCTGTTTTTACAATCTTCAATGATTTGCAAGAAAATAATTTCTCCTCAGCCTTTAATTGACAGTTAATTCCATTGATTTTCAATATTTGACATGGTGAAAGAATGTTTTGAGTGTTTTCAGTTGAAGCCTCCCTTTTACATTTTTATATATCCAGCTCACTATCCCATTTAAAGGGCTGGCATACAGATCCCTCATTAACGTATGTTACCAACCTACATGTAATCTTCAAGCCCTACATGACAACTGTGCACCCAAATCCCTGATAATGGGCCAGTTGACATCAGACAATGCAAAGGACAGGGCATGCCAATCAACTTCCAGGAGAGAATATGCTCTAATTTCCAGGAAGCATTCAGTACTCAGTCGTAGCTGACAGAAAGCTGGTAAAAGGGACAACCTTTTATTACGAGAAGGCAATTTCTTCTGAATGTCTTGTCATCCATGACCCTGGTTACCCTTGGCAGCTGCTGGTCTATTATATGGCAACTACGGAACACAGGCAACAGCACTAGGACTCACGGACCCCAAAATGGAGAGTCCAATAACCATACCACCCAGGCACAATGGAGAGGCTGCGGGGGTGGGAGGGGGGAGTAACACATGGGGAGACAAAATGTGACAGGGACAAGGGTGGGAGCAGGCAGATGAGGGGAGGGAGAGGGTGGGAGCAGGCAGATGAAGGGAGGGAGAGGGCAGGAGCAGGCAGATGAGGGGAGGGGGAGGGGGAGGTTGGGAGCAGAGGATGGGGGGGAGGGGGAGGTTGGGAGCAGAGGATGAGGGGAGGGGGAGGGAGGGTGAGAGCAGGCGGATGAGGGAAGGGAGAGGGAGGGTGGGAGCAGGCGGATGAGGGGAGGGAGCAGGCAGATGAGAGAGGGGAGGGCAGGAGCAGGCACATGAAGGGAGGGAGAGGGTGGGAGCAGACAGATGAGGGAAGGAAGCAGGCAGATGAGGGAGAGAGAGGGCGGGAAGCAGGCAGATTGGGGGAGGGAGAGGGCGGGAGCAGGCAGATGAGGGGAGAGAGAGGGCGGGAACAGGCAGATGAGGGGAGGGAGAGGGCGGGAGCAGGCAGATGAGGGGAGGAAGAAGGCAGATGAGGGGAGGGAGAGGGCGGGAGCAGGCAGATGAGGGAGGGGAGAGGGTGGGAGCAGGCAGATGAGTGGAGGGAGAGGGCGGGAGCAGGCAGATGAGGGAGGGGAGAGGGCGGGAGCAGGCAGATGAGGGAGGGGAGAGGGCGGGAGCAGGCAGATGAGGGAGGGAGGGGGCGGGAGCAAGCAGATGAGGGAGGGAGGGGCGGGAGCAGGCAGATGAGGGGAGGGAGCAGGCTGGAGCAGGCAGAAGAGGGGAGGGCGGGAGGGAGCAGGCAGAAGAGTGAAGGGGGGGAGCAGGCAGAAGAGGGGAGGGAGAGGGAGGGAGCAGGCAGATGAGGGAAGGGAGAGGGTAGGAGCAGGCAGATGAGGGAGGGGAGAGGGCGGGTGCAGGCAGATGTGGGAGGGGAGATGGCGGGAGCAGGCAGATGTGGGAGGGGAGATGGCGGGAGCAGGCAGATGCGGGAGGGGAGAGGGCGGGAGCAGGCAGATGAGGGGAGGGAGAGGGAGGGAGGGGACGGGAGCAGGCAGATGAGGGAGGGAGGGGGCGGGAGCAGGCAGATGACGGGAGGGAGAGGGCTGGAGCAGACAGAAGAGGGGAGGGAGAGGAAGGGAGCAGGCAGAGGAGGGGAGGGAGCAGGCAGATGAGGGGGAGGGAGCAGGCAGATGAGGGGAGGGAGAGGGAGGGAGCAGGCAGATGAGGGGAGGGAGAGGGAGGGGGTGGGGGCAGGCAGATGACGGGAGGGAGAGGGCGGGAGCAGGCAGATGAGGGGAGAGAGAGGGCTGGAGCAGGCAGAACAGGTGTGGGAGAGGGAGGGAGCAGGCAGAAGAGGGGAGGGAGAGGGACGGAGCAGGCAAATGAGGGAGGGAGAGGCAGCTAAAGGAGGAAGAATGTGGGAGGAGATTCATGCAGGTAGGGAGTGGGTGGGAGCATACCAATGAGAGGAGGGAGAGGGTGGAGCAGTTAGATGGGAAAAGGTGAGAGTGGATAGATGAAGAAGAAAGAGGTTGGAAGGAGGCAGTTATGTGAGGCAGGCGGAAGGAGACAGATGAGGGGAGGGAAAGTTTGGAGGAGATAGATGAGGGGAGGGAGAGGGTGTGAGCATATACTTGATGGGAGGGAAATGGTGGGAGCAGACAGATGAGGGCAAGAGTATTGGAGCAATTAGATGGAAGGGAGCAGGTGAGAACAGGTAGATGATGAGAGGGTAGGAGGAGGCAGATAAAAGAGGGTGAGGGTGGGAGAAGGCAGATAAAAGAGGGCAAGAGTGGGAGCAGATAAGGATAGAGGGAGTGATCAGGTAGATGAAGCAGACAGCGAGACCAAACAGATGAGGGCTGAAAGAGGGTGGGAGGAAGCTGATGAGGGAGGGAGAAGTTAGATATGGGAGGGATGGGGTGGAGGCAGATAGATGAGGGGAGGGAGAGGATATAGCTCAATGAGGTGAGTGAGAGTGTGGGTGGAGGGAGATGTTGGGTGTAGACAGGAGGGTAAGGACAGGATGGAAGCAGACAGATGTGGGGGATGACTGATGAGGGGAGTGACAGGGTGAGAGGCTAGAGGAGAAAATGGACGGGGGCCAATCAATGTGGGTCGGAGCAGACAGATGAAGCGAGGCGGAGGGTGGGAGCAGGCAGATGAGTGGAGGGAGAGGGAGGGTGGCAGCAGGCGGATGAGGGGAGGGATAGGGAGGGTGGGAGCAGGCAGATGAGTGGAGGGAGGGGGAGGGTGGTAACAGGCAGATGAGGGGAGGGAGAGGTAATACCTCGATGAGGGGAGAGAGAGTGCAGGGAGATGTTGGGTGCAGACAGGAGGGTAAGGGCAGGATGGGAGCAGACAGATGTGGGGGATGACTGATGAGGGGAGTGAAAGGGTGAGAGGCTAGAGGAGGAAATGGACGGGAGCAAAGCAATGTGGGTCGGAGCAGACAGATGAGGCGAGGCGGAAGGTGGGGCAGGCAGATGAGGAGAGGGAGAGGGAGAGTGGGGCAGGCAGATGAGGGGAGGGAGAGGGAGGGAGGGTGGGAGCAGGTGGATGAGTAGAGGGAGAGGGAGGGTGGGAGGAGGTGGATGAGTGGAGGGAGAGGGAGGGTGCGAGCAGGCGGATGAGTGGAGGGAGAGGGAATGTTGGAGCAGGTGAATGAGTGGAGGGAGGAGGAGGGTGGGAGCAGGCGTATCAGGGGAGGGAGAGGTAATAGCTGGATGAGGGGAGTGAGAGTGTCGGTGGAGGGAGATGTTGGGTGCAGACAGGAGGGTAAGGGCAGGATGGGAGCAGACAGATGTGGGGGATGACTGATGAAGGGAGTGACAGGGTGAGAGGCTAAAGGAAGAAATGGACGTGAGCCAATCAATGTGGGTCGGAGCAGACTGATGAGGCGAGGCAGAGGGTGGGAGCAGGCGGATGAGTGGAGGGAGAGGGAGTGTGGGAGCAGGTGGATGATTGGAGGGAGAGGGAGGGTGGGAGCAGGCGGATGAGTGGACGGAGAGGGAGGGTGGGAGCAGGCGGATGAGTGGACGGAGAGGGAAGGTGGGAACAGGTGGATGAGTGGACGGAGGGGGAGAGTGGGAGCAGGCAGATGAGGGGAGGGAGAGGTAATAGCTCGATGAGGGGTGTGAGAGTGTGGGTGGAGGGAGATGTTGGGTGCAGACAGGAAGGTAAGGACAGGATGGGAGCAGACAGATGTGGGGGATGACTGATGTGGGGAGTGACAGGGTTGGAGGCTAGAGGAGGAAATGGACGTGAGCCAATCAATGTGGGTCGGAGCAGACTGATGAGGCGAGGCGCAGGATGGGAGCAGGCGGATGAGGGGAGGGAGAGGTAATAGCTCGATGAGGGGTGTGAGAGTGTGGGTGCAGGGAGATGTTGGGTGCAGAAAGGAGGGTAAAGACAGGATGGGAGCAGACAGATGTGGGGGATGACTGATGTGGGGAGTGACAGGGTTGGAGGCTAGAGGAGGAAATGGACGTGAACCAATCAATGTGGGTCGGAGCAGACTGATGAGGCGAGGCAGAGGGTGGGAGTAGGCAGATGAGGGGAAGGAGAGGGAGGGTGGGAGCAGGTAGATGAGTGGAGGGAGAGGGAGGGTGGGAGCAGGCAGATGAGTGGACGGAGAGGGAGGGTGGGAGCAGGTAGATGAGTGGAGGGAGCGGGAGGGAGCAGGCGGATGAGGGGAAGGAGAGGTAATAGCTCGATGAGGGGAATGAGAGTGTGGGTGCAGGGAGATGCTGGGTGCAGACAGGACAGTAAGGACAGGATGGGAGCAGACAGATGTAGGGGATGACTGATGTGGGGACTGACTGGGTGAGAGGCTAGAGGAGGAAATGGACAGGAGCCAATCAATGTGGGTCGGAGAAGACTGATGAGGCGAGGCAGAGGGTGGGAGTAGGCAGATGAGGGGAGGGAGAGGGAGTGAGGGAGCAGGCGGGTGTGGGAGCAGGTAGATGAGTGGAGGGAGGGGGAGGGTGGGAGCAGGTGGATGAGTGGAGGGAGAGCGAGGCTGGGAGCAGGCAGATGATGGAGGGAGGGGGAGGGTGGGAACAGGCGGATGAGGGGAGGGAGAGGTAATAGCTCGATGAGGGGAATGAGAGTGTGGGTGGAGGGAGATACTGGGTGCTGACAGGAGGGTAAGGACAGGATGGGAGCAGACAGATGTGGGGGATGACTGATGAGGGGAGTGACAGGGTGAGAGACCAGATGAGGAAATAGACCGGAGCCAATCAATGTGGGTCGGAGAAGACTGATGAGGCGAGGCAGAGGGTGGGAGTAGGCAGATGAGGGGAGGGAGAGGGAGTGAGGGAGCAGGCGGGTGTGGGAGCAGGTAGATGAGTGGAGGGAGGGGGAGGGTGGGAGCAGGTGGATGAGTGGAGGGAGAGCGAGGCTGGGAGCAGGCAGATGATGGAGGGAGGGGGAGGGTGGGAACAGGCGGATGAGGGGAGGGAGAGGTAATAGCTCGATGAGGGGAATGAGAGTGTGGGTGGAGGGAGATACTGGGTGCTGACAGGAGGGTAAGGACAGGATGGGAGCAGACAGATGTGGGGGATGACTGATGAGGGGAGTGACAGGGTGAGAGACCAGATGAGGAAATAGACCGGAGCCAATCAATGTGGGTCGGAGCAGACAGATGAGGCGAGGCGGAGGGTGGGAGTAGGCAGATGAGGGGAGGGAGAGGGAGGGTGGGAGCAGGAGTGTGAGGGGAGGGAGAGGGAGGGAGGGTGAGGGGAGGGAGAGGGAGGGAGGGTGAGGGGAGGGAGAGGGAGGGAGGGTGGGAGGAGGCGGATGAGTGGAGGGAGAGGGAGGGTGGGAGCAGGCGGATGAGTAGAGGGAGAGGGAATGTTGGAGCAGGTGAATGAGTGGAGGGAGGAGGAGGGTGGGAGCAGGCGTATCAGGGGAGGGAGAGGTAATAGCTGGATGAGGGGAGTGAGAGTGTCGGTGGAGGGAGATGTTGGGTGCAGACAGGAGGGTAAGGGCAGGATGGGAGCAGACAGATGTGGGGGATGACTGATGAAGGGAGTGACAGGGTGAGAGGCTAAAGGAAGAAATGGACGTGAGCCAATCAATGTGGGTCGGAGCAGACTGATGAGGCGAGGCAGAGGGTGGGAGCAGGCGGATGAGTGGAGGGAGAGGGAGTGTGGGAGCAGGTGGATGATTGGAGGGAGAGGGAGGGTGGGAGCAGGCGGATGAGTGGACGGAGAGGGAGGGTGGGAGCAGGCGGATGAGTGGACGGAGAGGGAAGGTGGGAACAGGTGGATGAGTGGACGGAGGGGGAGAGTGGGAGCAGGCAGATGAGGGGAGGGAGAGGTAATAGCTCGATGAGGGGTGTGAGAGTGTGGGTGGAGGGAGATGTTGGGTGCAGACAGGAAGGTAAGGACAGGATGGGAGCAGACAGATGTGGGGGATGACTGATGTGGGGAGTGACAGGGTTGGAGGCTAGAGGAGGAAATGGACGTGAGCCAATCAATGTGGGTCGGAGCAGACTGATGAGGCGAGGCGCAGGATGGGAGCAGGCGGATGAGGGGAGGGAGAGGTAATAGCTCGATGAGGGGTGTGAGAGTGTGGGTGCAGGGAGATGTTGGGTGCAGAAAGGAGGGTAAAGACAGGATGGGAGCAGACAGATGTGGGGGATGACTGATGTGGGGAGTGACAGGGTTGGAGGCTAGAGGAGGAAATGGACGTGAACCAATCAATGTGGGTCGGAGCAGACTGATGAGGCGAGGCAGAGGGTGGGAGTAGGCAGATGAGGGGAAGGAGAGGGAGGGTGGGAGCAGGTAGATGAGTGGAGGGAGAGGGAGGGTGGGAGCAGGCAGATGAGTGGAGGGAGCGGGAGGGAGCAGGCGGATGAGGGGAGGGAGAGGTAATAGCTCGATGAGGGGAATGAGAGTGTGGGTGCAGGGAGATGCTGGGTGCAGACAGGACAGTAAGGACAGGATGGGAGCAGACAGATGTAGGGGATGACTGATGTGGGGACTGAGTGGGTGAGAGGCTAGAGGAGGAAATGGACAGGAGCCAATCAATGTGGGTCGGAGAAGACTGATGAGGCGAGGCAGAGGGTGGGAGTAGGCAGATGAGGGGAGGGAGAGGGAGTGAGGGAGCAGGCGGGTGTGGGAGCAGGTAGATGAGTGGAGGGAGGGGGAGGGTGGGAGCAGGTGGATGAGTGGAGGGAGAGCGAGGCTGGGAGCAGGCAGATGATGGAGGGAGAGGGAGGGTGGGGCAGGCAGATGAGGGGAGGGAGAGGGAGGGAGGGTGGGAGCAGGCGGATGAGTAGAGGGAGAGGTAATAGCTCGATGAGGGGTGTGAGAGTGTGGGTGGAGGGAGATGTTGGGTGCAGAAAGGAGGATGGGAGCAGACAGATGTGGGGGATGACTGATGTGGGGAGTGACAGGGTTGGAGGCTAGAGGAGGAAATGGACGTGAACCAATCAATGTGGGTCGGAGCAGACTGATGAGGCGAGGCAGAGGGTGGGAGTAGGTAGATAAGGGGAGGGAGAAGGAGGGTGGGAGCAGGAGGATGAGGGGAGGGAGAGGGACGGAGAGTGGGAGCAGGCGGATGAGTGGAGGGATAGGGAGCGTGGGAGCAGGTGGATGAGTGGAGGGAGAGCGAGGCTGGGAGCAGGCAGATGATGGAGGGAGAGGGAGGGTGGGAGCAGGCGGATGAGTGGAGGGAGGGGGAGGGTGGGAACAGGAGGATGAGGGGAGGGAGAGGTAATAGCTCGATGAGGGGAATGAGAGTGTGGGTGGAGGGAGATGCTGGGTGCTGACAGGAGGGTAAGGACAGGATGGGAGCAGACAGATGTGGGGGATGACTGATGAGGGGAGTGACAGGGTGAGAGACCAGATGAGGAAATAGACAGGAGCCAATCAATGTGGGTCGGAGCAGACTGATGAGGCGAGGCAGAGGGTGGGAGCAGGCGGATGAGTGGAGGGAGAGGGTGTGTGGGAGCAGGTGGATGATTGGAGGGAGAGGGAGGGTGGGAGCAGGCGGATGAGTGGAGGGAGAGGGAAGGTGGGAACAGGTGGATGAATGGAGGGAGGGGGAGGGTGGGAGCAGGCAGATGAGGGGAGGGAGAGGTAATAGCTCGATGAGGGGTGTGAGAGTGTGGGTGGAGGGAGATGTTGGGTGCAGACAGGAGGGTAAGGACAGGATGGGAGCAGGCAGATGTGGGGGATGACTGATGTGGGGAGTGACAGGGTTGGAGGCTAGAGGAGGAAATGGACGTGAGCCAATCAATGTGGGTCGGAGCAGACTGATGAGGCGAGGCGCAGGATGGGAGCAGGCGGATGAGGGGAGGGAGAGGTACTAGCTCGATGAGGGGTGTGAGAGTGTGGGTGGAGGGAGATGTTGGGTGCAGACAGGAGGGTAAGGACAGGATGGGAGCAGACAGATGTGGGGAGTGACAGGGCGAGAGGCTAGAGGAGGAAATGGACGGGAGGCAATCAATGTGGGTCCGAGCAGACAGATGAGGCTAGGCGGAGGGTGGGAGCAGGCAGATGAGTGGAGGGAGCGGGAGGGTGGGAGCAGGTGGATGAGGGGAGGGAGAGGTAATAGCTCGATGAGGGGAATGAGAGTGTGGGTGCAGGGAGATGCTGGGTGCAGACAGGACAGTAAGGACAGAATGGGAGCAGACAGATGTAGGGGATGACTATGTGGGGACTGACTGGGTGAGAGGCTAGAGGAGGAAATGGACGGGAGCCAATCAATATGGGTCGGAGAAGACTGATGAGGCGAGGCAGAGGGTGGGAGTAGGCAGATGAGGGGAGGGAGAGGGAGTGAGGGAGCAGGCGGGTGAGTGGAGGGAGAGGGAGTGTGCGAGCAGGTAGATGAGTGGAGGGAGGGGGAGGGAGGGTGGGAGCAGGCGGATGAGTAGAGGGAGAGGTAATAGCTCGATGAGGGGTGTGAGAGTGTGGGTGGAGGGAGATGTTGGGTGCAGAAAGGAGGGTAAAGACAGGATGGGAGCAGACAGATGTGGGGGATGACTGATGTGGGGAGTGACAGGGTTGGAGGCCAGAGGAGGAAATGGACGTGAACCAATCAATGTGGGTCGGAGCAGACTGATGAGGCGAGGCAGAGGGTGGGAGTAGGTAGATAAGGGGAGGGAGAAGGAGGGTGGGAGCAGGAGGATGAGGGGAGGGAGAGGGACGGAGAGTGGGAGCAGGCGGATGAGTGGAGGGATAGGGAGCGTGGGAGCAGGTGGATGAGTGGAGGGAGAGCGAGGCTGGGAGCAGGCAGATGATGGAGGGAGAGGGAGGGTGGGGCAGGCAGATGAAGGGAGGGAGAGGGAGGGAGGGTGGGAGCAGGCGGATGAGTAGAGGGAGAGGGAGGGTGGGAGGAGGTGGATGAGTGGAGGGAGAGGGAGGGTGCGAGCAGGCGGATGAGTGGAGGGATAGGGAACGTGGGAGCAGGCGGATGAGTGGAGGGAGGGGGAGGGTGGGAACAGGAGGATGAGGGGAGGGAGAGGTAATAGCTCGATGAGGGGAATGAGAGTGTGGGTGGAGGGAGATGCTGGGTGCTGACAGGAGGGTAAGGACAGGATGGGAGCAGACAGATGTGGGGGATGACTGATGAGGGGAGTGACAGGGTGAGAGACCAGATGAGGAAATAGACGGGAGCCAATCAATGTGGGTCGGAGCAGACTGATGAGGCGAGGCAGAGGGTGGGAGCAGGCGGATGAGTGGAGGGAGAGGGTGTGTGGGAGCAGGTGGATGATTGGAGGGAGAGGGAGGGTGGGAGCAGGCGGATGAGTGGAGGAAGGTGGGAACAGGTGGATGAATGGAGGGAGGGGGAGGGTGGGAGCAGGCAGATGAGGGGAGGGAGAGGTAATAGCTCGATGAGGGGTGTGAGAGTGTGGGTGGAGGGAGATGTTGGGTGCAGACAGGAGGGCAAGGACAGGATGGGAGCAGACAGATGTGGGGGACGACTGATGTGGGGAGTGACAGGGTTGGAGGCTAGAGGAGGAAATGGACGTGAGCCAATCAATGTGGGTCGGAGCAGACTGATGAGGCGAGGCGCAGGATGGGAGCAGGCGGATGAGGGGAGGGAGAGGTAATAGCTCGATGAGGGGTGTGAGAGTGTGGGTGCAGGGAGATGTTGGGTGCAGACAGGAGGGTAAGGACAGGATGGGAGCAGACAGATGTGGGGAGTGACAGGGCGAGAGGCTAGAGGAGGAAATGGACGGGAGGCAATCAATGTGGGTCCGAGCAGACAGATGAGGCTAGGCGGAGGGTGGGAGCAGGCAGATGAGTGGAGGGAGCGGGAGGGTGGGAGCAGGTGGATGAGGGGAGGGAGAGGTAATAGCTCGATGAGGGGAATGAGAGTGTGGGTGCAGGGAGATGCTGGGTGCAGACAGGACAGTAAGGACAGAATGGGAGCAGACAGATGTAGGGGATGACTATGTGGGGACTGACTGGGTGAGAGGCTAGAGGAGGAAATGGACGGGAGCCAATCAATGTGGGTCGGAGAAGACTGATGAGGCGAGGCAGAGGGTGGGAGTAGGCAGATGAGGGGAGGGAGAGGGAGTGAGGGAGCAGGCGGGTGAGTGGTGGGAGAGGGAGTGTGCGAGCAGGTAGATGAGTGGAGGGAGGGGGAGGGTGGGAGCAGGTGGATGAGTGGAGGGAGAGCGAGGCTGGGAGCAGGCAGATGGTGGAGGAACAGGGAGGCTGGGGAAGGCAGATGAGGGGAGGGAGAGGGAGGGAGGGTGGGAGCAGGCGGATGAGTAGAGGGAGAGGTAATAGCTCGATGAGGGGTGTGAGAGTGTGGGTGGAGGGAGATGTTGGGTGCAGAAAGGAGGGTAAAGACAGGATGGGAGCAGACAGATGTGGGGGATGACTGATGAAGGGAGTGACAGGGTGAGAGGCTCGAGGAGGAAATGGACGTCAGCCAATCAATGTGGGTCGGAGCAGACTGAGGAGGCGAGGCAGAGGGTGGGAGTAGGTAGATAAGGGGAGGGAGAAGGAGGGTGGGAGCAGGAGGATGAGGGGAGGGAGAGGGACGGAGAGTGGGAGCAGGCGGATGAGTGGAGGGATAGGGAGCGTGGGAGCAGGTGGATGAATGGAGGGAGAGCGAGGCTGGGAGCAGGCAGATGATGAAGGGAGAGAGAGGGTGGGGCAGGCAGATGAGGGGAGGGAGAGGGAGGGAGGGTGGGAGCAGGCGGATGAGTAGAGGGAGAGGGAGGGTGGGAGGAGGTGGATGAGTGGAGGGAGAGGGAGGGTGCGAGCAGGCGGATGAGTGGAGGGATAGGGAACGTGGGTGCAGGCGGATGAGTGGAGGGAGGAGGAGTGTGGGAACAGGCGGATGAGGGGAGGGAGAGGTAATAGCTCGATGAGGGGAATGAGAGTGTGGGTGGAGGGAGATGTTGGGTACAGACAGGAGGGTAAGGGCAGGATGGGAGCACACAGATGAGGGGGATGACTGATGAGGGGAGTGACAGGGTGAGAGACCAGATGAGGAAATAGACGGGAGCCAATCAATGTGGGTCGGAGCAGACAGATGAGGCGAGGCGGAGGGTGGGAGTAGGCAGATGAGGGGAGGGAGAGGGAGGGTGGGAGCAGGCGGATGAGGGGAGGGAGAGGGAGGGAGGGTGAGGGGAGGGAGGGTGAGGGGAGGGAGAGGGAGGGAGGGTGATGGGAGGGAGAGGGAGGGAGGCTGAGGGGAGGCAGATGAGGGGAGGGAGAGGCAGGGTGGGAGCAGGCAGATGAGTAGAGGGAGAGGGAGTGTGGGAGCAGGTGAATGAGTGGAGGGAGGAGGAGGATGGGAGCAGGCGTATCAGGGGAGGGAGAGGTAATAGCTGGATGAGGGGTGTGAGAGTGTGGGTGGAGGGAGATGTTGGGTGCAGACAGGAGGGTAAGGGCAGGATGGGAGCAGACAGATGTGGGGGATGACTGATGAAGGGAGTGACAGGATGAGAGGCTAAAGGAAGAAATGGACGTGAGCCAATCAATGTGGGTCGGAGCAGACTGATGAGGCGAGGCAGAGGGTGGGAGCAGGCGGATGAGTGGAGGGAGAGGGAGGGTGGGAGCAGGTGGATGATTGGAGGGAGAGGGAGGGTGGGAGCAGGCGGATGAGTGGAGGGAGAGGGAGGGTGGGAGCAGGCAGATGAGTGGACGGAGAGGGAAGGTGGGAACAGGTGGATGAATGGAGGGAGGGGGAGGGTGGGAGCAGGCAGATGAGGGGAGGGAGAGGTAATAGCTCGATGAGGGGTGTGAGAGTGTGGGTGGAGGGAGATGTTGGGTGCAGACAGGAAGGTAAGGACAGGATGGGAGCAGACAGATGTGGGGGATGACTGATGTGGGGAGTGACAGGGTTGGAGGCTAGAGGAGGAAATGGACGTGAGCCAATCAATGTGGGTCGGAGCAGACTGATGAGGCGAGGCGCAGGATGGGAGCAGGCGGATGAGGGGAGGGAGAGGTAATAGCTCGATGAGGGGTGTGAGAGTGTGGGTGGAGGGAGATGTTGGGTGCAGACAGGAGGGTAAGGACAGGATGGGAGCAGACAGATGTGGGGGATGACTGATGTGGGGAGTGACAGGGTTGGAGGCTAGAGGAGGAAATGGACGTGAGCCAATCAATGTGGGTCGGAGCAGACTGATGAGGCGAGGCAGAGGGTGGGAGTAGGTAGATAAGGGGAGGGAGAAGGAGGGTGGGAGCAGGAGGATGAGGGGAGGGAGAGGGACGGAGAGTGGGAGCAGGCGGATGAGTGGAGGGATAGGGAGCGTGGGAGCAGGTGGATGAGTGGAGGGAGAGCGAGGCTGGGAGCAGGCAGATGATGGAGGGAGAGGGAGGGTGGGGCAGGCAGATGAGGGGAGGGAGAGGGAGGGAGGGTGGGAGGAGGTGGATGAGTGGAGGGAGAGGGAGGGTGCGAGCAGGCGGATGAGTGGAGGGATAGGGAACGTGGGAGCAGGCGGATGAGTGGAGGGAGGGGGAGGGTGGGAACAGGAGGATGAGGGGAGGGAGAGGTAATAGCTCGATGAGGGGAATGAGAGTGTGGGTGGAGGGAGATGCTGGGTGCTGACAGGAGGGTAAGGACAGGATGGGAGCAGACAGATGTGGGGGATGACTGATGAGGGGAGTGACAGGGTGAGAGACCAGATGAGGAAATAGACGGGAGCCAATCAATGTGGGTCGGAGCAGACTGATGAGGCGAGGCAGAGGGTGGGAGCAGGCGGATGAGTGGAGGAAGAGGGTGTGTGGGAGCAGGTGGATGATTGGAGGGAGAGGGAGGGTGGGAGCAGGCGGATGAGTGGAGGGAGAGGGAAGGTGGGAACAGGTGGATGAATGGAGGGAAGGGAGGGTGGGAGCAGGCAGATGAGGGGAGGGAGAGGTAATAGCTCGATGAGGGGTGTGAGAGTGTGGGTGGAGGGAGATGTTGGGTGCAGACAGGAGGGTAAGGACAGGATGGGAGCAGACAGATGTGGGGAGTGACAGGGCGAGAGGCTAGAGGAGGAAATGGACGGGAGGCAATCAATGTGGGTCCGAGCAGACAGATGAGGCTAGGCGGAGGGTGGGAGCAGGCAGATGAGTGGACGGAGAGGGAGGGTGGGAGCAGGCAGATGATGGAATGAGAGGAGGGTGGGGCAGGCAGATGAGGGAGGAGAGGGAGGGAGGGTGGGAGCAGACGGATGAGTAGAGGGAGAGGTGATAGATCGATGAGGGGTGTGAGAGTGTGGGTGGAGGGAGATGTTGGTGCAGAAAGGAGGGTAAAGACAGGATGGGAGCAGACAGATGTGGGGCATGACTGATGACGGGAGTGACAGGGTTGGAGGCTAGAGGAGGAAATGGACGTGAGCCAATCAATGTGGGTCGGAGCAGACTGATGAGGCGAGGCAGAGGGTGGGAGTAGGTAGATAAGGGGAGGGAGAAGGAGGGTGGGAGCAGGAGGATGAGGGGAGGGAGAGGGACGGAGAGTGGGAGCAGGCGGATGAGTGGAGGATAGGGAGCGTGGGAGCAGGTGGATGAGTGGAGGGAGAGCGAGGCTGGGAGCAGGCAGATGATGGAGGGAGAGGGAGGGTGGGGCAGGCAGATGAGGGGAGGGAGAGGGAGGGTGCGAGCATGCGGATGAGGGGAGGAGAGGTATAGCTCGATGAGGGAATGAGAGTGTGGGTGGAGGGAGATGTTGGGTACAGACAGGAGGGTAAGGGCAGGATGGGAGCACACAGATGAGGGGGATGACTGATGAGTGGAGTGACAGGGTGAGAGACCAGATGAGGAAATAGACGGGAGCCAATCAATGTGGGTCGGAGCAGACAGATGAGGCGAGGCGGAGGGTGGGAGTAGGCAGATGAGGGAGGGAGAGGGAGGGTGGGAGCAGGCGGATGAGGGGAGGGAGAGGGAGGGAGGGTGAGGGAAGGGAGAGGGAGGAGGGTGATGGGAGGGAGAGGGAGGGAGGGTGAGGGGAGGCAGATGAGGGGAGGGAGAGGCAGGGTGGGAGCAGGCAGATGAGTAGAGGGAGAGGGAGTGTGGGAGCAGGTGAATGAGTGGAGGGAGGAGGAGATGGAGCAGGCGTATCAGGGGAGGGAGAGGTAATAGCTGGATGAGGGGTGTGAGAGTGTGGGTGGAGGGAGATGTTGGGTGCAGACAGGAGGGTAAGGGCAGGATGGGAGCAGACAGATGTGTGGGATGACTGATGAAGGGAGTGACAGGATGAGAGGCTAAAGGAAGAAATGGACGTGAGCCAATCAATGTGGGTCGGAGCAGACTGATGAGGCGAGGCAGAGGGTGGGAGCAGGCGGATGAGTGGAGGAGAGGGAGGGTGGGAGCAGGCGGATGAGTGGACGGAGAGGGAAGGTGGGAACAGGTGGATGAATGGAGGGAGGGGGAAGGTGGGAGCAGGCAGATGAGGGGAGGGAGAGATAATAGCTCGATGAGAGGTGTGAGAGTGTGGGTGGAGGGAGATGTTGGGTGCAGACAGGAGGGTAAGGACAGGATGGGAGCAGACAGATGTGGGGGATGACTGCTGTGGGGAGTGACAGGGTTGGAGGTTAGAGGAGGAAATGGACGGGAGCCAATCAATGTGGGTCCGAGCAGACAGATGAGGCTAGGCGGAGGTGGGAGTAGGCAGATGAGGGGAAGGAGAGGGAGGGTGGGAGCAGGTAGATGAGTGGAGGGAGAGGGAGGGTGGGAGCAGGCAGATGAGTGGACGGAGAGGGAGGCTGGGAGCAGGTAGATGAGTGGAGGGAGCGGGAGGGTGGGAGCAGGCGGATGAGGGGAGGGAGAGGTAATAGCTCGATGAGGGAATGAGAGTGTGGGTGCAGGGAGATGCTGGGTGCAGGCAGGACAGTAAGGACAGGATGGGAGCAGACAGATGTAGGGGATGACTGATGTGGGGACTGACTGGGTGAGAGGCTAGAGGAGGAAATGGACGGGAGCCAATCAATGTGGGTCGGAGAAGACTGATGAGGCGAGGCAGAGGGTGGGAGTAGGCAGATGAGGGGAGGGAGAGGGAGTGAGGGAGCAGGCGGGTGTGGGAACAGGTAGATGAGTGGAGGGAGGGGGAGGGTGGGAGCAGGCGGATGAGGGGAGGGAGAGTTAATAGCTCGATGGGGGGTGTGAGAGTGTGGGTGGAGGGAGATGTTTGGTGCAGACAGGAGGGTAAGGACAGGATTGGAGCAGACAATGTGTGGAGTGACAGGGTTGGAGGCTAGAGGAGGAAATGGACGTCAGCCAATCAATGTGGGTCGGAGCAGACTGATGAGGCGAGGCAGAGGGTGGGAGTAGGTAGATGAGAGGAGGGAGAAGGAGGGTGGGAGCAGGAGGATGAGGGGAGGGAGAGGGAGGGAGAGTGGGTGCAGGCGGATGAGTGGAGGGAGAGGGAGGGTGGAAGCAGGCAGATGAGTGGAGGGATAGGGAGGGTGGAAGCAGGCAGATGAGGGGAGGGAGGGAGGTTGGGAGCAGGCGGATGAGTGGAGGGAGAGGGAGGGTGCGAGCAAGTGGATGAGTGGAAGGAGGGGGAGGGTGGGAGCAAGCGGATGAGGGGAGGGAGAGGTAATAGCTCGATGAGGGGAGTGAGAGTGTGGGTGGAGGGAGATGCTGGGTGCAGACAGGAGGGTAAGGGCAGGATGGGAGCAAACAGATGTGGGGGATGACTGATGTGGCGAGTGACAGGTTGAGAGGCTAGAGGAGGAAATGGACGGGAGCCAATCAATGTGCGTAGGAGCAGACAGATGAGGCGAGGCGAAGGGTGGCAGTAGGCAGATGAGGGGAGGGAGAGGGAGGGTGGGAGCAGGAGGATGAGGGGAGGGAGGGGGAGGGTGGGAGCAGGCGGATGAGGGGAGGGAGAGGTAATAGCTCGATGAGGGGTGTGAGAGTGTGGGTGGAGGGAGATGTTGGGTGCAGACAGGAAGGTAAGGACAGGATGGGAGCAGACAGATGTGGGGGATGACTGATGTGGGGAGTGACAGGGTTGGAGGCTAGAGGAGGAAATGGACGTGAGCCAATCAATGTGGGTCGGAGCAGACTGATGAGGCGAGGCGCAGGATGGGAGCAGGCGGATGAGGGGAGGGAGAGGTAATAGCTCGATGAGGGGTGTGAGAGTGTGGGTGGAGGGAGATGTTGGGTGCAGACAGGAGGGTAAGGACAGGATGGGAGCAGACAGATGTGGGGGATGACTGATGTGGGGAGTGACAGGGTTGGAGGCTAGAGGAGGGAAATGGACGTGAGCCAATCAATGTGGGTCGGAGCAGACTGATGAGGCGAGGCAGAGGGTGGGAGTAGGTAGATAAGGGGAGGGAGAAGGAGGGTGGGAGCAGGAGGATGAGGGGAGGGAGAGGGACGGAGAGTGGGAGCAGGCGGATGAGTGGAGGGATAGGGAGCGTGGGAGCAGGTGGATGAGTGGAGGGAGAGCGAGGCTGGGAGCAGGCAGATGATGGAGGGAGAGGGAGGGTGGGGCAGGCAGATGAGGGGAGGGAGAGGGAGGGAGGGTGGGAGCAGGCGGATGAGTAGAGGGAGAGGGAGGGTGGGAGGAGGTGGATGAGTGGAGGGAGAGGGAGGGTGCGAGCAGGCGGATGAGTGGAGGGATAGGGAACGTGGGAGCAGGCGGATGAGTGGAGGGAGGGGGAGGGTGGGAACAGGAGGATGAGGGGAGGGAGAGGTAATAGCTCGATGAGGGGAATGAGAGTGTGGGTGGAGGGAGATGCTGGGTGCTGACAGGAGGGTAAGGACAGGATGGGAGCAGACAGATGTGGGGGATGACTGATGAGGGGAGTGACAGGGTGAGAGACCAGATGAGGAAATAGACGGGAGCCAATCAATGTGGGTCGGAGCAGACTGATGAGGCGAGGCAGAGGGTGGGAGCAGGCGGATGAGTGGAGGAGAGGGTGTGTGAAGCAGGTGGATGATTGGAGGGAGAGGGAGGGTGGGAGCAGGCGGATGAGTGGAGGGAGAGGGAAGGTGGGAACAGGTGGATGAATGGAGGGAAGGGGAGGGTGGGAGCAGGCAGATGAGGGGAGGGAGAGGTAATAGCTCGATGAGGGGTGTGAGAGTGTGGGTGGAGGGAGATGTTGGGTGCAGACAGGAGGGTAAGGACAGGATGGGAGCAGACAGATGTGGGGAGTGACAGGGCGAGAGGCTAGAGGAGGAAATGGACGGGAGGCAATCAATGTGGGTCCGAGCAGACAGATGAGGCTAGGCGGAGGGTGGGAGCAGGCAGATGAGTGGACGGAGAGGGAGGGTGGGAGAAGGCAGATGATGGAATGAGAGGGAGGGTGGGGCAGGCAGATGAGGGGAGGGAGAGGGAGGGAGGGTGGGAGCAGACGGATGAGTAGAGGGAGAGGTGATAGATCGATGAGGGGTGTGAGAGTGTGGGTGGAGGGAGATGTTGGGTGCAGAAAGGAGGGTAAAGACAGGATGGGAGCAGACAGATGTGGGGCATGACTGATGTGGGGAGTGACAGGGTTGGAGGCTAGAGGAGGAAATGGACGTGAGCCAATCAATGTGGGTCGGAGCAGACTGATGAGGCGAGGCAGAGGGTGGGAGTAGGTAGATAAGGGGAGGGAGAAGGAGGGTGGGAGCAGGAGGATGAGGGGAGGGAGAGGGACGGAGAGTGGGAGCAGGCGGATGAGTGGAGGGATAGGGAGCGTGGGAGCAGGTGGATGAGTGGAGGGAGAGCGAGGCTGGGAGCAGGCAGATGATGGAGGGAGAGGGAGGGTGGGGCAGGCAGATGAGGGGAGGGAGAGGGAGGGTGCGAGCATGCGGATGAGGGAGGGAGAGGTAATAGCCTCGTGAGGGGAATGAGAGTGTGGGTGGAGGGAGATGTTGGGTACAGACAGGAGGGTAAGGGCAGGATGGGAGCACACAGATGAGGGGGATGACTGATGAGTGGAGTGACAGGGTGAGAGACCAGATGAGAAATAGACGGGAGCCAATCAATGTGGGTCGGAGCAGACAGATGAGGCGAGGCGGAGGGTGGGAGTAGGCAGATGAGGGAGGGAGAGGGAGGGTGGGAGCAGGCGGATGAGGGGAGGGAGAGGGAGGGAGGGTGAGGGGAGGGAGAGGAGGGAGGGTGATGGGAGGGAGAGGGAGGGAGGGTGAGGGGAGGCAGATGAGGGGAGGGAGAGGCAGGGTGGAGCAGGCAGATGAGTAGAGGAGAGGGAGTGTGGGAGCAGGTGAATGAGTGGAGGGAGGAGGAGGATGGGAGCAGGCGTATCAGGGAGGGAGAGGTAATAGCTGGATGAGGGGTGTGAGAGTGTGGGTGGAGGGAGATGTTGGGTGCAGACAGGAGGGTAAGGGCAGGATGGGAGCAGACAGATGTGGGGGATGACTGATGAAGGGAGTGACAGATGAGAGGCTAAAGGAAGAAATGGACGTGAGCCAATCAATGTGGGTCGGAGCAGACTGATGAGGCGAGGCAGAGGGTGGGAGCAGGCGGATGAGTGGAGGGAGAGGGAGGGTGGAGCAGGCGGATGAGTGGACGGAGAGGGAAGGTGGGAACAGGTGGATGAATGGAGGAGGGGGAAGGTGGGAGCAGGCAGATGAGGGGAGGGAGAGATAATAGCTCGATGAGAGGTGTGAGAGTGTGGGTGGAGGGAGATGTTGGGTGCAGACAGGAGGGTAAGGACAGGATGGGAGCAGACAGATGTGGGGGATGACTGCTGTGGGGAGTGACAGGGTTGAGGTTAGAGGAGGAAATGGACGGGAGCCAATCAATGTGGGTCCGAGCAGACAGATGAGGCTAGGCGGAGGGTGGGAGTAGGCAGATGAGGGGAAGGAGAGGGAGGGTGGGAGCAGGTAGATGAGTGGAGGGAGAGGGAGGGTGGGAGCAGGCAGATGAGTGGACGGAGAGGAGGCTGGGAGCAGGTAGATGAGTGGAGGGAGCGGGAGGGTGGGAGCAGGCGGATGAGGGGAGGGAGAGGTAATAGCTCGATGAGGGGAATGAGAGTGTGGGTGCAGGGAGATGCTGGGTGCAGGCAGGACAGTAAGGACAGGATGGGAGCAGACAGATGTAGGGGATGACTGATGTGGGGACTGACTGGGTGAGAGGCTAGAGGAGGAAATGGACGGGAGCCAATCAATGTGGGTCGGAGAAGACTGATGAGGCGAGGCAGAGGGTGGGAGTAGGCAGATGAGGGGAGGGAGAGGGAGTGAGGGAGCAGGCGGGTGTGGGAACAGGTAGATGAGTGGAGGGAGGGGGAGGGTGGGAGCAGGCGGATGAGGGGAGGGAGAGTTAATAGCTCGATGGGGGGTGTGAGAGTGTGGGTGGAGGGAGATGTTTGGTGCAGACAGGAGGGTAAGGACAGGATTGGAGCAGACAATGTGTGGAGTGACAGGGTTGGAGGCTAGAGGAGGAAATGGACGTCAGCCAATCAATGTGGGTCGGAGCAGACTGATGAGGCGAGGCAGAGGGTGGGAGTAGGTAGATGAGAGGAGGGAGAAGGAGGGTGGGAGCAGGAGGATGAGGGGAGGGAGAGGGAGGGAGAGTGGGTGCAGGCGGATGAGTGGAGGGAGAGGGAGGGTGGAAGCAGGCAGATGAGTGGAGGGATAGGAGGGTGGAAGCAGGCAGATGAGGGAGGGAGGGAGGTTGGAGCAGGCGGATGAGTGGAGGGAGAGGGAGGGTGCGAGCAAGTGGATGAGTGGAAGGAGGGGGAGGGTGGGAGCAAGCGGATGAGGGGAGGGAGAGGTAATAGCTCGATGAGGGGAGTGAGAGTGTGGGTGGAGGGAGATGCTGGGTGCAGACAGGAGGGTAAGGGCAGGATGGGAGCAAACAGATGTGGGGGATGACTGATGTGGCGAGTGACAGGTTGAGAGGCTAGAGGAGGAAATGGACGGGAGCCAATCAATGTGCGTAGGAGCAGACAGATGAGGCGAGGCGAAGGGTGGCAGTAGGCAGATGAGGGGAGGGAGAGGGAGGGTGGGAGCAGGAGGATGAGGGGAGGGAGGGGGAGGGTGGGAGCAGGCGGATGAGGGAGGGAGAGGTAATAGCTCGATGAGGTGTGTGAGAGTGTGGGTAGAGGGAGATGTTGGGTGCAGACAGGAGGGTAAGGAGAGGATAAGAGCAGACAGATGTGGGGGATGACTGATGAGGGGAGTGACAGGGTGAGCGGCTAGAGGAGCAAATGGACGGAAGCCAAGCAATGTGGGTCTGAGCAGACAGATGAGGCGAGGCGGAGGGTGGGGCAGGCAGATGAGGGGAGGGAGAGGGAGGGTGGGAGCAGGCGGAAGAATGGAGGGAGAGGGAGGGAGGGTGGGAGCAGGAGGATGAGTGGAGTGAGAGGGAGTGTGGGAGCAGGCAGATGAGGGGAGGGAGAGGGAGGGTGGGAGCAGGCAGATGAGTGGAGGAAGAGGGAGGGTGGATGAGGGGAGGAAGCGGGAGGGTGGGAGCGGTCGGATGAGGGGAGGGGGAGGGAGGGTGGGAGCGGTCGGATGAGGGTAGGTGGAGGGAGCGTGGAGCGGTCGGAGGAGGGGGAGGGGGAGGGAGGGTGGGAGCGGTCGGACGAGGGGAGGGGGAGGGAGGGTGGGATCAGGCGGACGAGGGGAGGGGGAGGGAGGGTGGGATCAGGCGGACGAGGGGAGGGGGAGGGAGGGTGGGATCAGGCGGACGAGGGGAGGGGGAGGGAGGGTGGGATCGGGCGGACGAGGGGAGGGGGAGGGAGGGTGGGATCGGGCGGACGAGGGGAGGGGGAGGGAGGGTGGGATCGGGCGGACGAGGGGAGGGGGAGGGAGGGTGGGATCGGGCGGACGAGGGGAGGGGGAGGGAGGGTGGGATCGGGCGACGAGGGGAGGGGGAGGGAGGGTGGGATCGGGCGGACGAGGGGAGGGGGAGGGAGGGTGGATCGGGCGGACGAGGGGAGGGGGAGGGAGGGTGGGATCGGGCGGACGAGGGGAGGGGGAGGGAGGGTGGGATCGGGCGGACGAGGGGAGGGGGAGGGAGGGTGGGATCAGGCGGACGAGGGGAGGGGGAGGAGGGTGGGATCAGGCAGACGAGGGGAGGGGGAGGGAGGGAGGGATCAGGCGGATGAGGGGAGGGGGAGGGAGGGTGGGATCAGGCGGATGAGGGGAGGGGGAGGGAGGGTGGGATCAGGCAGATGAGTGGAGGGAGACGGAGGGTGGGAGCAGGCGGATGAGTGGTGGGAGAGGGAGGGTGAGAGCAGACGGATGAGTGGACGGAGAGGGAGGGTGGAGCAGGCGGATGAGTGGACGGAGGGGGAGGGTGGGAGCAGGCGGATGAGTGGAGGGAGGGGGAGGGTGGAAGCAGGCGGATGAGTGGACGGAGAGGGAGGGTGGGAGCAGGCAGATGAGTGGAGGGAGAGAGAGGGTGGGAGCAGGTGGATGAGGGGAGGGAGAGGTAATAGCTTGATGAGGGGAATGAGAGTGTGGGTGGAGGGAGATGCTGGGTGCTGACAGGAGGTTAAGGACAGGATGGGAGCAGACAGATGTGGGGGATGACTGATGAGGGGAGTGACAGGGTGAGAGACCAGATGAGGAAATAGACGGGAGCCAATCAATGTGGTTCGGAGCAGACAGATGAGGCGAGGCGGAGGGAGGGTGGGAGCATGCGGGTGAGGGGAGGGGGTGGGAGGGTGGGATCAGGTGGGTGAGGGTGGGGGAGGGAGGGTGCGATCAGGCGGGTGAGGGGAGGGGGAGGGAGGGTGGGATCAGGCGGGTGAGGGGAGGGGGAGGGAGGGTGGGATCAGGCGGGTGAGGGGAGGGGGAGGGAGGGTGGGATCAGGCGGGTGAGGGAGGGGGAGGGAGGGTGGGATCAGGCGGATGAGGGGAGGGGGAGGGAGGGTGGGATCAGGCGGATGAGGGGAGGGGGAGGGAGGGTGGGATCAGGCGGATGAGGGGAGGGGGAGGGAGAGTGGGATCAGGCGGATGAGGGGAGGGTGAGGGAGGGTGGGATCAGGCGGATGAGTGGAGGGAGAGGGAGTGTGGGAGCAGGTGGATGATTGGAGGGAGAGGGAGGGTGGGAGCAGGCGGATGAGTGGACAGAGAGGGAAGGTGGGAACAGGTGGATGAGTGGAGGGAGGGGGAGGGTGGGAGCAGGCAGATGAGGGAGGGAGAGGTAATAGCTCGATGAGGGGTGTGAGAGTGTGGGTGGAGGGAGATGTTGGGTGCAGACAGGAGGGTAAGGGCAGGATGGGAGCAGACAGATGTGGGGGATGACTGATGAAGGGAGTGACAGGGTGAGAGGCTAAAGGAAGAAATGGACGTGAGCCAATCAATGTGGGTCGGAGCAGACTGATGAGGCGAGGCAGAGGGTGGGAGCGGGCGGATGAGTGGAGGGAGAGGGAGTGTGGGAGCAGGTGGATGATTGGAGGGAGAGGGAGGGTGGGAGCCGGCGGATGAGTGGACGGAGAGGGAAGGTGGGAACAGGTGGATGAATGGAGGGAGGGGGAGGGTGGGAGCAGGCAGATGAGGGGAGGGAGAGGTAATAGCTCGATGAGGGGTGTGAGAGTGTGGGTGGAGAGAGATGTTGGGTGCAGAGAGGAGGGTAAGGACAGGATGAGGCAGACAGATGTGGGGGATGACTGATGTGGGGAGTGACAGGGTTGGAGGCTAGAGGAGGAAATGGACGTGAGCCAATCAATGTGGGTCGGAGCAGACTGATGAGGCGAGGCAGAGGGTGGGAGTAGGTAGATAAGGGGAGGGAGAAGGAGGGTGGGAGCAGGAGAATGAGGGGAGGGAGAGGGACGGAGAGTGGGAGCAGGCGGATGAGTGGAGGGATAGGGAGCGTGGGAGCAGGTGGATGAGTGGAGGGAGAGGGAGGGTGGGAGGAGGTGGATGAGTGGAGGGAGAGGGAGGGTGGGAGCAGGCGGATGAGTGGAGGGATAGGGAACGTGGGAGCAGGCGGATGAGTGGAGGGAGGGGGAGGGTGGGAACAGGCGGATGAGGGGAGGGAGAGGTAATAGCTCGATGAGGGGAAAGAGAGTGTGGGTGGAGGGAGATGCTGGGTGCTGACAGGAGGGTAAGGACAGGATGGGAGCAGACAGATGTGGGGGATGACTGATGAGGGGAGTGACAGGGTGAGAGACCAGATGAGGAAATAGACGGGAGCCAATCAATGTGGGTCAGAGCAGACAGATGAGGCGAGGCGGAGGGTGGGAGTAAGCAGATGAGGGGAGGGAGAGGGAGGGTGGGAGCAGGAGGGTGAGGGGAGGGAGAGGGAAGGAGGGTGAGGGGAGGGGAGAGGGAGGGAGGGTGAGGGGAGGGAGAGGGAGGGAGGATGAGGGGAGGGAGAGGGAGGGAGGGTGAGGGGAGGGAGAGGGACGGAGGGTGGGAGGAGGCAGATGAGGGGAGGGAGAGGGAGTGTGGGAGCAGGCGGATGAGTAGAGGGAGAGGAAGTGTGGGTGCAGGTGAATGAGTGGAGGGAGGAGGAGGGTGGGAGCAGGCGTATCAGGGGAGGGAGAGGTAATAGCTCGATGAGGGGAGTGAGAGTGTGGGTGGAGGGAGATGTTGGGTGCAGACAGGAGAGTAAGAGGGCAGGATGGGAGCACACAGATGTGGGGGAAGACTGATGACGGGAGTGACAGGGTGAGAGGCTAAAGGAAGAAATGGACGTGATCCAATCAATGTGGGTCGAGCAGACTGATGAGGCGAGGCAGAGGGTGGGAGCAGGCGGATGAGTGGAGGGAGAGGGAGTGTGGAGCAGGTGGATGATTGGAGGGAGAGGGAGGGTGGGAGCAGGCGGATGAGTGGAGGGAGGGGGAGGGTGGGAGCAGGCGGATGAGTGGAGGGAGAGGGAGTGTGGGAGCAGGCGGATGAGTGGAGGGAGAGGGAGTGTGGGAGCAGGTGGATGATTGGAGGGAGAGGGAGGGTGGGAGCAGGCGGATGAATGGAGGGAGAGGGAGGGTGGGAGCAGGCGGATGAGTGGAGGAAGAGGGAGTGTGGGAGCAGGCGGATGATTGGAGGGAGAGGGATGGTGGGAGGAGGTGGATGAGTGGAGGAGGGGAGGGTGGGAGCAGGCGGATGAGTGGTGGGAGGGGAGTGTGGGAGCAGGCGGATGAGTGGAGGGAGAGGGAGTGTGGGATCAGGCGGATGAGGGGAGGGGGAGGGAGGGTGGGATCAGGCGGATGAGGGGGAGGGGGAGGGAGGGTGGGATCAGGCGGATGAGGGGAGGGGGAGGGAGGGTGGGATCAGGCAGATGAGGGGAGGGAGAGGTAATAGCTCGATGAGGGGTGTGAGAGTGTGGGTGGAGGGAGATGTTGGGTGCAGACAGGAGGGTAAGGGCAGGATGGGAGCAGACAGATGTGGGGGATGACTGATGAAGGGAGTGACAGGGTGAGAGGCTAAAGGAAGAAATGGACGTGAGCCAATCAATGTGGGTCGGAGCAGACTGATGAGGCGAGGCAGAGGGTGGGAGCAGGCGGATGAGTGGAGGAGAGGGAGTGTGGGAGCAGGTGGATGATTGGAGGGAGAGGGAGGGTGGGAGCAGGCGGATGAGTGGACGGAGAGGGAAGGTGGGAACAGGTGGATGAATGGAGGGAGGGGGAGGGTGGGAGCAGGCAGATGAGGGGAGGGAGAGGTAATAGCTCGATGAGGGGTGTGAGAGTGTGGGTGGAGAGAGATGTTGGGTGCAGAGAGGAGGGTAAGGACAGGATGGGAGCAGACAGATGTGGGGGATGACTGATGTGGGGAGTGACAGGGTTGGAGGCTAGAGGAGGAAATGGACGTGAGCCAATCAATGTGGGTCGGAGCAGACTGATGAGGCGAGGCAGAGGGTGGGAGTAGGTAGATAAGGGGAGGGAGAAGGAGGGTGGGAGCAGGAGGATGAGGGGAGGGAGAGGGACGGAGAGTGGGAGCAGGCGGATGAGTGGAGGGATAGGGAGCGTGGGAGCAGGTGGATGAGTGGAGGGAGAGGGAGGGTGGGAGGAGGTGGATGAGTGGAGGGAGAGGGAGGGTGGGAGCAGGCGGATGAGTGGAGGGATAGGGAATGTGGGAGCAGGCGGATGAGTGGAGGGAGGGGGAGGGTGGGAACAGGCGGATGAGGGGAGGGAGAGGTAATAGCTCGATGAGGGGAAAGAGAGTGTGGGTGGAGGGAGATGCTGGGTGCTGACAGGAGGCTAAGGACAGGATGGGAGCAGACAGATGTGGGGGATGACTGATGAGGGGAGTGACAGGGTGAGAGACCAGATGAGGAAATAGACGGGAGCCAATCAATGTGGGTCAGAGCAGACAGATGAGGCGAGGCGGAGGGTGGGAGTAAGCAGATGAGGGGAGGGAGAGGGAGGGTGGGAGCAGGAGGGTGAGGGGAGGGAGAGGGAGGGAGGGTGAGGGGAGGGAGAGGGAGGGAGGGTGAGGGGAGGGAGAGGGAGGGAGGGTGAGGGGAGGGAGAGGGACGGAGGGTGGGAGGAGGCAGATGAGGGGAGGGAGAGGGAGTGTGGGAGCAGGAGGATGAGTGGAGGGAGAGGGAGTGTGGGAGCAGGTGGATGAATGGAGGGAGAGGGAGGGTGGGAGCAGGCAGAAGAGGGGAGGGAGAGGGAGGGTGGGAGCAGGCAGATGAGTGGAGGAAGAGGGAGGGTGGATGAGCGGAGGGGAGGGAGGGTGGGAGCGGTCGGATGAGGGGAGGGGGAGGGAGAGGGACGGAGGGTGGGAGGAGGCAGATGAGGGGAGGGAGAGGGAGTGTGGGAGCAGGAGGATGAGTGGAGGGAGAGGGAGTGTGGGAGCAGGTGGATGAATGGAGGGAGAGGGAGGGTGGGAGCAGGCAGAAGAGGGGAGGGAGAGGGAGGGTGGGAGCAGGCAGATGAGTGGAGGAAGAGGGAGGGTGGATGAGCGGAGGGGAGGGAGGGTGGGAGCGGTCGGATGAGGGGAGGGGGAGGGAGGGAGGGAGCGGACGGATGAGGGGAGGGTGAGGGAGGGTGGGAGCGGTCGGATGAGGGGAGGGGGAGGGAGGGTGGGAGCGGTCGGATGAGGGGAGGGGGAGGGAGGGTGGGAGCGGTCGGATGAGGGGAGGGGGAGGGAGGGTGGGATCAGGCGGATGAGGGGAGGGGGAGGGAGGGTGGGACCAGGCGGATGAGGGGAGGGGGAGGGAGGGTGGGACCAGGCGGATGAGGGGAGGGGGAGGGAGGGTGGGACCAGGCGGATGAGGGGAGGGGGAGGGAGGGTGGGACCAGGCGGATGAGGGGAGGGGGAGGGAGGGTGGGACCAGGCGGATGAGGGGAGGGGGAGGGAGGGTGGGATCAGGCGGATGAGGGGAGGGGGAGGGAGGGTGGGATCAGGCGGATGAGGGGAGGGGGAGGGAGGGTGGGAGCAGGCGGATGAGTAGAGGGACAGGGAGGGTGGGAACAGGCGGATGAGGGGAGGGAGAGGTAATAGCTCGATGAGGGGAATGAGAGCGTGGGTGGAGGGAGATGCTGGGTGCAGACAGGAGGGTAAGGACAGGATGGGAGCAGACAGATGTGGGGGATGACTGATGACGGGAGTGACAGGGTGAGAGGCTAGAGGAGCAAATGGACGGGAGCTAATCAATGTGGGTTGGAGCAGACAGATGAGGTGAGGCGGAGTGTGGGAGAAGGCAGATGATGGGAGGGAGACGGAGGGTGGGAGGAGGCAGATGAGGGGAGGGAGAAGGAGGGTGGGAGCAGGCGGATGAGTAGAGGGACAGGGAGGGTGGGAGCAGGCGGATGAAGGGAGGGGGTGGGAGGGTGGGAGCAGGCGGATGAGGGGAGGGGGTGGGAGGGTGGGAGCAGGCGGATGAGGGGAGGGGGTGGGAGGGTGGGAGCAGGCGGATGAGGGGAGGGGGTGGGAAGGTGGGAACAGGCGGATGAGGGGAGGTGGTGGGAGGGTGGGAGCAGGCGGATGAAGGGAGGTGGTGGGAGGGTGGGAGCAGGCGGATGAGGGGAGGTGGTGGGAGGGTGGGAGCAGGCGGATGAGGGGAGGGGGTGGGAGGGTGGGAGCAGGCGGATGAGGGGAGGGGGTGGGAGGGTGGGAGCAGGCGGATGAGGGGAGGGGGTGGGAGGGTGGGAGCAGGCGGATGAGGGGAGGGGGTGGGAGGGTGGGAGCAGGCGGATGAGGGGAGGGGGTGGGAGGGTGGGAGCAGGCGGATGAGGGGAGGGGGTGGGAGGGTGGGAGCAGGCGGATGAGGGGAGGGGGTGGGAGGGTGGGAGCAGGCGGATGAGGGGAGGGGGTGGGAGGGTGGGAGCAGGCGGATGAGGGGAGGGGGTGGGAGGGTGGGAGCAGGCGGATGAGGGGAGGGGGTGGGAGGGTGGGAGCAGGCGGATGAGGGGAGGGGGTGGGAGGGTGGGAGCAGGCGGATGAGGGGAGGGGGTGGGAGGGTGGGAGCAGGCGGATGAGGGGAGGGGGAGGGAGGGTGGGACAGGCGGATGAGGGGAGGGGGAGGGAGGGTGGGACAGGCGGATGAGGGGAGGGGGAGGGAGGGTGGGACAGGCGGATGAGGGGAGGGGAAGGGAGGGTGGGACAGGCGGATGAGGGGAGGGGGAGGGAGGGTGGGACAGGCGGATGAGGGGAGGGGGAGGGAGGGTGGGACAGGCGGATGAGGGGAGGGGGAGGGAGGGTGGGACAGGCGGATGAGGGGAGGGGGAGGGAGGGTGGGACAGGCGGATGAGGGGAGGGGGAGGGAGGGTGGGACAGGCGGATGAGGGGAGGGGGAGGGAGGGTGGGACAGGCGGATGAGGGGAGGGGGAGGGAGGGTGGGAGCAGGCGGATGAGGGGAGGGAGAGGGAGGGTGGGAGCAGGCGGATGAGTTGAGGGAGAGGGAGGGTGGGAGGAGGCGGATGAGTGGGGGGAGAGGGAGGGTGGGAGCAGGGGGATGAGTGGAGGGAGGGTGAAGGTGAGAGCAGGCGGATGAGGGGAGGGAGAGGTAATAGCTTGATGAGGGGAATGAGAGTGTGGGTGCAGGGAGATGCTGGGTGCAGACAGGACGGTAAGGACAGGATGGGAGCAGACAGATGTGGGGGATAACTGATGTGGGGACTGACAGGGTGAGAGGCGAGAGGAGGAAATGTATGGAAGCCAATCAATGTGGTTCGGAGCAGACAGATGAGGCGAGGCGGAGGGTGGGAGTAGACAGATGAGGGGAGGGAGAGGGAGGGTGGGAGCAGGATGATGAGTGGAGGGAGAGGGAGGCTGGGAGCAAGCAGATGAGTGCAGTGAGAGGGAGCGTGGGAGCCGGCAGATGAGGGGACGGAGAGTGAGGGTGGGAGGCTGAGAGCAGGCGGATGAGTGGAGGGAGAGGGAGGCTAGGTGCAGGCGGGTGAGTGGAGGGATAGGGAGGGTGAGAGCAGGCGGATGAGGGGAGGGGGAGGGAGGGTGGGAGCAGGCGGATGAGGGGAGGGGGAGGGAGTGTGGGAGCAGGCGGATGAGTAGAGGGAGAGGAAGTGTGGGTGCAGGTGAATGAGTGGAGGGAGGAGGAGGGTGGGAGCAGGCGTATCAGGGGAGGGAGAGGTAATAGCTCGATGAGGGGAGTGAGAGTGTGGGTGGAGGGAGATGTTGGGTGCAGACAGGAGAGTAAGGGCAGGATGGGAGCACACAGATGTGGGGGAAGACTGATGACGGGAGTGACAGGGTGAGAGGCTAAAGGAAGAAATGGACGTGATCCAATCAATGTGGGTCGGAGCAGACTGATGAGGCGAGGCAGAGGGTGGGAGCAGGCGGATGAGTGGAGGGAGAGGGAGTGTGGGAGCAGGTGGATGATTGGAGGGAGAGGGAGGGTGGGAGCAGGCGGATGAGTGGAGGGAGGGGGAGGGTGGGAGCAGGCGGATGAGTGGAGGGAGAGGGAGTGTGGGAGCAGGTGGATGAGTGGAGGGAGAGGGAGTGTGGGAGCAGGTGGATGATTGGAGGGAGAGGGAGGGTGGGAGCAGGCGGATGAGTGGAGGGAGAGGGAGGGTGGGAGCAGGCGGATGAGTGGAGGAAGAGGGAGTGTGGGAGCAGGTGGATGATTGGAGGGAGAGGGATGGTGGGAGGAGGTGGATGAGTGGAGGGAGAGCGAAGGTGTGAACAGGTGGATGAATGGAGGGAGGGGAAGGGTGGGAGCAGACGGATGAGGGGAGGGAGAGGTAATAGCTCGATGAGGGGTGTGAGAGTGTTGGTGGAGGGAGATGTTGGGTGCAGACAGGAGGGTAAGGACAGGATGGGAGCAGACAGATGTGGGGAGTGACAGGGCGAGAGGCTAGAGGAGGAAATGGACGGGAGCTAATCAATGTGGGTTGGAGCAGACAGATGAGGCGAGGCGGAGGGTGGGAGAAGGCAGATGAGGGGAGGGAGACGGAGGGTGGGAGCAGGCGGATGAGGGGAGGGAGACGGAGGGTGGGAGCAGGCGGATGAGTGGAGGGAGAGGGAGGGTGGGAGCAGACAGATGAGGGGAAGGGAGGGAGGGTGGGAGCAGGTGGATGATTCGAGGGAGTGGGAGGGTTGGAGCAGGAGGGTGAGTGGAGGGAGAGGGAGGGTGGGAGCAGGCAGTTGAGTGGATGGAGAGGGAGGGTGGGAGGGTGGGAAGCGGTTGAGAGGAGGGGACGGAGGGTGGGACAGGCGGATGAGGGGAGGGAGACGGAGGGTGGGAGCAGGCAGATGAGGGGAGGGAGACGGAGAGTGGGAGCAGGCGGATGAGTAGAGGGATAGGGAGCATGGGAGCAGGTGGATGAGTGGAGGGAGGGCGAGGCTGGGAGCAGGCAGATGATGGAGGGAGAGGGAGGGTCGGGCAGGCAGATGAGGGGAGGGTGGGAGCAGGCGGATGAGGGGAGGGAGACGGAGGGTGGGAGCAGGCGGATGAGTGGAGGGAGAGGGAGGGTGGGAGCAGACAGATGAGGGGAAGGGAGGGAGGGTGGGAGCAGGTGGATGATTCGAGGGAGTGGGAGGGTTGGAGCAGGAGGGTGAGTGGAGGGACAGGGAGGGTGGGAGCAGGCGGTTGAGTGTCTGGAGAGGGAGGGTGGGAGGGTGGGAAGCGGTTGAGAGGAGGGGACGGAGGGTGGGACAGGCGGATGAGGGGAGGGAGACGGAGGGTGGGAGCAGGCAGATGAGGGGAGGGAGACGGAGAGTGGGAGCAGGCGGATGAGTAGAGGGATAGGGAGCGTGGGAGCAGGTGGATGAGTGGAGGGAGGGCGAGGCTGGGAGCAGGCAGATGATGGAGGGAGAGGGAGGGTGGGGCAGGCAGATGAGGGGAGGGTGGGAGCAGGCGGATGAGTAGAGGGAGAGGGAGGGTGGGAGCAGGTGGATGAGTGGAGGGAGGGGGAGGGTGGGAGCGGGCGGATGAGGGGAGGGAGAGGTAATAGCTCGATGAGGTGTGTGAGAGTGTGGGTAGAGGGAGATGTTGGGTGCAGACAGGAGGGTAAGGAGAGGATAAGAGCAAACAGATGTGGGGGATGACTGATGAGGGGAGTGACAGGGTGAGCGGCTAGAGGAGGAAATGGACGGAAGCCAAGCAAAGTGGGTCGGAGCAGACAGATGAGGCGAGGCGGAGGGTGGGGCAGGCAGATGAGGGGAGGGAGAGGGAGGGTGGGAGCAGGCGGAAGAATGGAGGCAGAGGGAGGGAGGGTGGGAGCAGGAGGATGAGTGGAGGGAGAGGGAGTGTGGGAGCAGGAGGATGAGTGGAGGGAGAGGGAGTGTGGGAGCAGGTGGATGAATGGAGGGAGAGGGAGGGTGGGAGCAGGCGGATGAGGGGAGGGGGTGGGAGGGTGGGAGCAGGCGGATGAGGGGAGGGGGTGGGAGGGTGGGAGCAGGCGGATGAGGGGAGGGGGAGGGAGGGTGGGACAGGCGGATGAGGGGAGGGGGAGGGAGGGTGGGACAGGCGGATGAGGGGAGGGGGAGGGAGGGTGGGACAGGCGGATGAGGGGAGGGGGAGGGAGGGTGGGACAGGCGGATGAGGGGAGGGGGAGGGAGGGTGGGACAGGCGGATGAGGGGAGGGGGAGGGAGGGTGGGACAGGCGGATGAGGGGAGGGGGAGGGAGGGTGGGACAGGCGGATGAGGGGAGGGGGAGGGAGGGTGGGAGCAGGCGGATGAGGGGAGGGGGTGGGAGGGTGGGAGCAGGCGGATGAGGGGAGGGGGTGGGAGGGTGGGAGCAGGCGGATGAGGGGAGGGGGTGGGAGGGTGGGAGCAGGCGGATGAGGGGAGGGGGTGGGAGGGTGGGAGCAGGCGGATGAGGGGAGGGGGAGGGAGGGTGGGAGCAGGCGGATGAGGGGAGGGGGAGGGAGGGTGGGAGCAGGCGGATGAGGGGAGGGGGAGGGAGGGTGGGAGCAGGCGGATGAGGGGAGGGGGAGGGAGGGTGGGAGCAGGCGGATGAGGGGAGGGGGAGGGAGGGTGGGAGCAGGCGGATGAGCGGATGGGGAGGGAGGGTGGGAGAAGGCGGATGAGGGGAGGGGGAGGGAGGGTGGGTGAAGGCGGATGAGGGGAGGGGGAGGGAGGGTGGGAGAAGGCGGATGAGGGGACGGGGAGGGAGGGTGGGAGCAGGCGGATGAGTGGAGGGAGGGGGAGGGTGGAAGCAGGCGGATGAGGGGAGGGAGAGGTAATAGCACGATGAGGGGAATGAGAGTGTGGGTGGAGGGAGATGCTGGGTGCAGACAGGAGGGGTAAGGACAGGATGGGAGCAGACAGATGTGGGGGATGACTGATGACGGGAGTGACAGGGTGAGAGGCTAGAGGAGGAAATGGACGGGAGCTAATCAATGTGGGTTGGAGCAGACAGATGAGGTGAGGCGGAGTGTGGGAGAAGGCAGATGATGGGAGGGAGACGGAGGGTGGGAGGAGGCAGATGAGGGGAGAGAGAGACGGAGGGTGGGAGCAGGCGGATGAGTAGAGGGACAGGGAGTGTGGGAGCAGGCGAATGAGTGGAGGGAGAGGGAGGCTGGGAGCAGGCGGGTGAGTGGAGGGATAGGGAGGGTGGGAGCAGGCGGATGAGTGGAGGGAGAGGGAGGGTGGGAGCAGGCGGATGAGGGGAAGGAGAGGGAGGGAGGGTGGGAGCAGGCGGATGAGGGGAGGGAGAGGGTGGGAGGGTGGGAGCAGGCGGAGGAGGGGAGGGGGAGGGGGGAGGGAGGTGGTGGAGCAGGTGGATGAGGGGGAGGAGGAGGGGGAGCAGGCGGATGAGGGGAGGGAGAGGTAATTGCTCGATGAGGGGAATGAGAGTGTGGGTGGAGGGAGATGCTGGTGCAGACAGGAGGGTAAGGACAGGATGGGAGCAGACAGATGTAGGGGATGACTGATGACGGGAGTGACAGGGTGTGAGGCTAGAGGAGGAAATGGACGGGATCTAATCAATGTGGGTTGGAGCCGACAGATGAAGCGAGGCAGAGGGTGGGAGAAGGCAGATGAGGGGAGGGAGATGGAGGGTGGGAGCAGGCAGATGAGGGGAGGGAGACGGAGGGTGGGAGCAGGGGATGAGTAGAGGGACAGGGAGGGTGGGAACAGGCGGATGAGTGGAGGGAGAGGGAGGGTGGGAGAAGGCGGATGAGGGGAGGGGGAGGGAGGGTGGGAGAAGGCGGATGAGGGAGAGGGGGAGGGAGGGTGGGTGCAGGCGGATGAGGGAGGGGGAGGAGGGTGGGATCAGGCGGATGAGTGGAGTGGGAGGGAGGGTGGGAGCAGGCGGATGAGTGGAGGGAGGGGGAGGGTGGAAGCAGGCGGATGAGGGGAGAGAGAGGTAATAGCTCAATGAGGGGGAATGAGAGCGTGGGTGGAGGGAGATGCTGGATGCAGACAGGAGGGTAAGGACAGGATGGGAGCAGGCAGATGTGGGGATGACTGATGACGGGAGTGACAGGGTGAGAGGCTAGAGGAGGAAATGGACGGGAGCTAATCAATGTGGGTTGGAGCAGACAGATGAGGCGAGGCGGAGTGTGGGAGAAGGCAGATGACGGGAGGGAGACGGAGGGTGGGAGGAGGCAGATGAGGGGGAGGGAGACGGAGGGTGGGAGCAGGCGGATGAGGGGACGGAGAGTGAGGGTGGGAGGCTGGGAGCAGGCGGGTGAGTAGAGGGAGAGGGAGGCTGGGAGCAGGCGGGTGAGTGGAGGGATAGGGAGGGTGGGAGGCAGGGCGGATGAGTGGAGGGAGAGGGAGGGTGGGAGCAGGCGGATGAGGGGAGGGAGAGGGAGGGAGGGTGGGAGCAGGCGGATGAGGGGAGGGAGAGGGTGGGAGGGTGGGAGCAGGCGGAGGAGGGGAGGGGGAGGGAGGGTGGGAGCAGGCGGAGGAGGGGAGGGGGGAGGGAGGGTGGGAGCAGGCGGATGAGGGTAGGGGGAGGGAGGGTGGGAGCAGGTGGATGAGGGGAGGGAGGGTGGGAGCAGCGGATGAGGGGATGGAGAGGGTGGGAGGGTGGAGCAGGCGGATGAGGGGAGGGAGAGGGTGGGAGGGTGGGAACAGGCGGATGAGTGGAGTGGGAGGGAGGGTGGGAGTAGGCGGATGAGTGGAGGGAGGGGGAGGGTGGAAGCAGTCGGTTGAGGGGAGGGAGAGGTAATAGCTCGATGAGGGGATGAGAGTGTGGGTGGAGGGAGATGCTGGGTGCAGACAGGAGGGTAAGGACAGGATGGGAGCAGACAGATGTAGGGGATGACTGATGACGGAGTGACAGGGTGCGAGGCTAGAGGAGGAAATGGACGGGATCTAATCAATGTGGGTTGGAGCAAACAGATGAAGCGAGGCGGAGGATGGGAGAAGGCAGATGAGGGGAGGGAGATGGAGGGTGGGAGCAGGCAGATGAGGGAGGGAGACGGAGGGCGGGAGCAGGCGGATGAGTAGAGGGACAGGGAGGGTGGGAGCAGGCGGATGAGTGGAGGGACAGGGAGGGTCGGAGCAGGCGGATGAGTGGAGGGACAGGGAGGTGGAGCAGGCGGATGAGTGGAGGGAGAGGGAGGGTGGCAGCAGACAGATGAGGGGAGGGGGTGGGAGGGTGGGAGTGAGAGTGTGGGTAGAGGGAGATGTTGGGTGCAGACAGGAGGGTAAGGGCAGGATGGGAGCAGACAGATGTGGGGGATGACTGATGAGGGGAGTGACAGAATGAGAGGTTAGAGGAGGAAATGGACGGGAGCCAATCAATGTGGGTCGGAGCATACAGATAAGGCGAGGCGGAGGGTGGGTCAGGCAGATGAGGGGTGGAAGAGGAAGGGTGGGAGCAAGCGGAAGACTGGAGGGAGAGGGAGGGTGGGAGCAGGCGGGTGAGTTGAGGGAGAGGGAGGCTGGGAGCAGGCGGGTGAGTGTGAGGGATGGGGAGGCTGGGAGCAGGCGGATGAGGGGAGGGGGGAGGGAGGGTGGGAGCAGGCGGATGAGGGGAGGGGAGGGGAGGGTGGGAGCAGGCCGATGAGGGGAGGGGCAGGGGGTGGGAGCAGGCCGATGAGGGGAGGGGGTGGGAGGGTGGGAGCAGGCCGATGAGGGGAGGGGGTGGGAGGGTGGGAGCAGGCCGATGAGGGGGAGGGGGTGGGAGGGTGGGAGCAGGCGGATGAGGGGAGGGGGAGGGAGGGTGGGACAGGCGGATGAGGGGAGGGGGGAGGGAGGGTGGGACAGGCGGATGAGGGAGGGGGAGGGAGGGTGGGAGCAGGCGGATGAGGGGAGGGAGAGGGAGGGTGGGAGCAGGCGGATGAGTTGAGGGAGAGGGAGGGTGGGAGGAGGCGGATGAATGGAGGGAGAGGGAGGCGTGGGAGCAGGGGGGATGAGTGGAGGGAGGGTGAGGTGTGAGAGCAGGCGGATGAGGGGAGGGAGAGGTAATAGATTGATGAGGGGAATGAGAGTGTGGGTGGGGCAGGGAGATGCTGGGTGCAGACAGGACGGTAAGGACAGGATGGGAGCAGACAGATGTGGGGGATAACTGATGTGGGGACTGACAGGTGAGAGCTGAGAGGAGACATTATGGAAGCCAATCAATGTGGTTCGGAGCAGAGAGGCAGAGAGGCGGAGCGGATGTGGAGTGAGCCAGATCAGGGGAGGGGAGAGGAGGCGAGGCGCGAGGAGGGATTAGCAATGAGTGAGAGAGTATGGTTGTATTGGATGTGCCTGGGAGCAAGCAGATGAGTGCAGTGAGAGGTGAGGGTGGGAGCCGGCAGATGGGGCGGGTACGGAGAGTTTCAGGGTGGGAGGCTGAGAGCAGGCGGATGAGTGGAGGGAGAGGGAGGCTGGGAGCAGGCGGGTGAGTGGAGGGACAGCGCGAGGGTGGGAGCAGGCGGGGGATGCGATGAGGGGAGGGGAGGGAGGGTGGGAGCAGGCGGATGAGGGGAGGCGGGAGGGAGGGTGGGAGCAGGCGGATGAGGGGAGGGGGAGGGAGGTGGGAGCAGGCGGATGAGGGGAGGGGGAGGGAGGGTGGGAGCAGGCGGATGAGGGGAGGGGGAGGGGAGGGTGGAGCAGGCGGATGAGGGGAGGGGGAGGGAGGGTGGGAGCAGGCGGATGAGGGGAGGGGTGGGGCGAGGGTGGGAGCAGGCGGATGAGGGGAGGGGGAGGGAGGGTGGGAGCAGGCGGATGAGGGGAGGGGGAGGGAGGGTGGGAGCAGGCGGATGAGCGGATGGGGAGGGAGGGTGGGAGAAGGCGGATGAGGGGAGGGGGAGGGAGGGTGGGTGAAGGGCGGATGAGGGGAGGGGTAGGGAGGGTGGGAGAAGGCGGATGAGGGGACGGGGGAGGGAGGGTGGGAGCAGGCGGATGAGTGGAGGGAGGGGGAGGGTGGAAGCAGGCGGATGAGTGGAGGGAGAGGGAGGGTGGGAGCAGACAGATGAGGGGAAGGGAGGGAGGGTGGGAGCAGGTGGATGATGGAAGGGAGGGCAGGAGCAGGGCGGATGAAGGGAGGGGAGGGAAGGTGGGAGCAGGCTGATGAGTGGTGGGAGAGTGACGGTGGGAGCAGGCCGATGAGTAGAGGGAGGGGGAGGGTGGGAGCAGAAGGATGAGTGGAGGGTGGGAGCAGGCAGATGAGTGGACGGAGAGGGAGGGTGTGAGCAGGTGGATGAGGGGAGGGAGAGGTATTATCTCAATGAGGGGAGTGAGAGTGTGGGTGGAGGGAGATGTTGGGTGCAGACAGGAGGGTAAGGGCAGGATGCTAGCAGACAGATGTGGGGGATGACTGATGAGGGGAGTGACAGAATGAGAGGTTCGAGGAGGAAATGGACGGGAGCCAATCAATGTGGGTCGGAGCATACAGCTAAGGCGAGGCGGAGGGTGGGTCAGGCAGATGAGGGGTGGAAGAGGGAGGGTGGGAGCAGGCGGATGAGGGGGAGGGGGGTGGGAGGGTGGGAGCAGGGCGGATGAGGGGAGGGGGTGGGAGCAGGCGGATGAGGGGAGGGGGTGGGAGCAGGCGGATGAGGGGAGGGGGTGGGAGGGTGGGAGCAGGCGGATGAGGGAGGGGGGTGGGAGGGTGGGAGCAGGCGGAGGAGGGGACGGGGAGGGAGGGTGGAGCAGGCGGATGAGGGTAGGGGGAGGGAGGGTGGAGCAGGCGGATGAGGGGTAGGGGGAAGGAGGGTGGGAGCAGGCGGATGAGGGTAGGGGGGAGGGAGGGTGGGAGCAGGTGGATGAGGGGAGGGAGGGTGGGAGCAGGCGGAGGAGGGGACGGGGAGGGAGGGTGGGAGCAGGCGGATGAGGGTAGGGGGAGGGAGGGTGGGAGCAGAGCGGATGAGGGTAGGGGGGGAGGGAGGGTGGGAGCAGGCGGATGAGGGTAGGGGGAAGGAGGGGTGGGAGCAGGCGGATGAGGGTAGGGGGAGGGAGGGTGGGAGCACGGCGGATGAGGGGAGGAGAGGGTGGGAGGGTGGGAACAGGCGGATGAGTGGAGGGAGAGGGAGGGTGGGTGCAGAGCGGATGAGTGGAGTGGGAGGGAGGGTGGAGCAGGCAGATGAGTGGAGGGAGGGCGGAGGGTGGAACGCAGTCGGTTGAGGGGAGGGAGAGGTAATAGCTCGATGAGGGGAATGAGAGTGTGGGTGGAGGGAGATGCTGGGTGCAGACAGGAGGGTAAGGACAGGATGGGAGCAGACAGATGTAGGGGATGACTGATGACGGGAGTGACAGGGTCAAACAGATGAAGCGAGGCGGAGGGTGGGAGAAGGCAGATGAGGGGAGGGAGATGGAGGGTGGGAGCAGGCAGATGAGGGGAGGGAGACGGAGGGTGGGAGCAGGCGGATGAGTAGAGGGACAGGGAGGGTGGGAGCAGGCGGATGAGTAGAGGGACAGGGAGGGTGGGAGCAGGCGGATGAGTGGAGGGACAGGGAGGGTGGGAGCAGGCGGATGAGTGGAGGGACAGGGAGGGTGGGAGCAGGCGGATGAGTGGAGGGAGAGGGAGGGTGGGAGCAGACAGATGAGGGGAAGGGAGGGAGGGTGGGAGCAGGTGGATGATGGAAGGGAGGGCGGGAGCAGGCGGATGAAGGGAGGGGAGGGAAGGTGGGAGCAGGCTGATGAGTGGTGGGAGAGGGACGGTGGGAGCAGGCCGATGAGTAGAGGGAGGGGGAGGGTGGGAGCAGAAGGATGAGTGGAGGGTGGGAGCAGGCAGATGAGTGGACGGAGAGGGAGGGTGGGAGCAGGCGGATGAGGGGAGGGAGAGGTAATAGCTTGATGAGGGGAATGAGACTGTGGGTGCAGGGAGATGCTGGGTGCAGACAGGACGGTAAGGACAGGATGGGAGCAGACAGATGTGGGGGATAACTGATGTGGGGACTGACAGGGTGAGAGGCGAGAGGAGGAAATGTATGGAAGCCAATCAATGTGGTTCGGAGCAGACAGATGAGGCGAGGCGGAGGATGGGATCAGACGGATGAGGGGAGGGAGAGGGAGGGTGGGAGCAGGCGGATGAGGGGAGGGGGTGGGAGGGTGGGAGCAGGCGGATGAGGGGAGGGGGTGGGAGGGTGGGAGCAGGCGGATGAGGGGAGGGGGTGGGAGGGTGGGAGCAGGCGGATGAGGGGAGGGGGTGGGAGCAGGCGGATGAGGGGAGGGGGTGGGAGGGTGGAGCAGGCGGATGAGGGGAGGGGGTGGGAGCAGGCGGATGAGGGGAGGGGGTGGGAGGGTGGGAGCAGGCGGATGAGGGGAGGGGGTGGGAGGGTGGGAGCAGGCGGATGAGGGGAGGGGGTGGGAGGTGGGAGCAGGCGGATGAGGGGAGGGGGTGGGAGCAGGCGGATGAGGGGAGGGGGTGGGAGGGTGGGAGCAGGCGGATGAGGGGAGGGGGTGGGAGGGTGGGAGCAGGCGGATGAGGGGGAGGGGGTGGGAGGGTGGGAGCAGGCGGATGAGGGGAGGGGGGTGGGAGCAGGCGGATGAGGGGAGGGGTGGGAGGGTGGGAGCAGGCGGATGAGGGGAGGGGGTGGGAGGGTGGGAGCAGGCCGATGAGGGGAGGGGGTGGGAGGGTGGGAGCAGGC